>NW_006400270.1:13908-22236 GCF_000299155.1 Elephantulus edwardii
GTTCCTCCTCCTTTGTGTTTCCATACTTGATAGTTCTACCTAGGTTGCCCTTTTTGTTAATCTGCGTGTGTTCTGTTGTGCATAGGGTTTTCAGAGGCCTGCTATTTCAGAAGTGGGTGGCCTTGAGTCAAGAAAAATTCATAGTGACAAGAACAGACTGAAACCCTGTCTTACCCTTTGCCATACTCACAGTCTCTAATACACTTGAGTTCATTGCTGCAGTTATTGTGTCAATAAATCTGATTGGGTGTCTTTCTATCTTTTGCTGACCCTCCATTTTTCCAAGCATGATGTCCCTTTCTAAGGAATAGCCTCTCTTAGCAATATGTCCAATGGATGAAAGATGTAACCATCTCTCACTATCTTTTTCTCTGAGCACTGTGACCGCATTTTTCCAAGACACATCTGTTTTTCTATTGACAGTCCATGGAATATTCAGTACACTTCTCCTGCACCACAACTCCAAGGCATCCATTCCTAATCCTATCCTTCCTTCATCTTATCATTCATCTTTACTCTTTGTCCAACTCTCAGATGCATAGCAAATAATTGAAAAGACCATGGACTGAATCAGGTGCACCTTAGTCTTCAAATGTCATAATTTACTGTTCTTCAGTATTTTGGAGAGGCTCCTGAAAGTAGACTTCCCTGATATAATACATTTTTCTGATATCCTGACTGCTGATACAGAAGGGATTTGATTATTGTTCTGAACAAGATTAAATCATTGACAGCTTCAGTCTTTTATTCATCACAATGTAGACTGCTATTTCTGTGATAATGGTCTTTGTTTTCTTAATATTGAGATGTAATCCATATTGAAGGCTATAGTCTTTGATCTGCAGCAAGCATTTCAAGTCCTCTTCACTATTAGGAAGTAAAGTTATATCATCTGCATAATGCCTGGTAAGACATGCTTAAATCAAGCCATGGCCTTCTCAATTGTCTCCTGTGCATCTGAAAATTGGATGATTAGTAAAGAAGACAGAGAAACAACAATGCCTTTGGATTAGAGTGTCAGAGAGTAATACAGAATTTCTCATGGCATCAAAAAACCAAAAAGCCTGTATTTCAGTAAGTGCAACAAATGAACTCCTTAGGAGCAAGGATCATGAAATTTCACCTTATATAGTTTGAACATGTTATTAGCAGATGTTAGTCCCTGGTAAAAGACATTATGCTGGTTAAGGTGGAAGGTCGAAAAAAGAATATTCTCAACAAGATTGATTGACATGAAGTGTCAATCGAAGTGTCAAACAAAGTGACAATGATGATAGTAATGGACTCAAGTATAATGAGGATACTCACATAGTGAGGATAGTGCAAGATAGGGCAAAGTTAGATCCCTTGTTCATATGATCAGTGCCTGGTCCAGGCTACGGTCTTCACAATTACATGTTATGCATCAGAGAGCTGGACAATGATTAAGGATGACAGAAGCAGAATTGATGTTTTTGAGTTGTGGTGCTGGAGAAAAATATTGAACATGCCATGGACTGTCAAGAAAACAA
Source organism: Elephantulus edwardii (assembly GCF_000299155.1). Lineage (NCBI taxonomy): Eukaryota > Metazoa > Chordata > Mammalia > Macroscelidea > Macroscelididae > Elephantulus > Elephantulus edwardii. The sequence continues at coordinate 15,420 of NW_006400270.1, forward strand.
AGAGGTCTGCCTTGGAGAGGGTGAAACCAAGTATCACTTTGGAGGAAAGAATCTTGAAGCTCCATCTCAAATACTTTGGGCACGTTGCCAGGTGAGACCAGTCCTTGGAGAAGAACATCATGTTTGGAAGGGTGGAGTGACAGCGCCTTAAAGGAAGATTCCAGATGAGATGGATTGACATGATAACTAGGGCAATGGGATTAGAAATGTCAGAGTCAGTGAGACTAGCTCAGGATAGGGCAAGTGTCAGAGCTGTTGTACATAAGGTTGCTATGAGTCACAAACAACTCGATGACACACAACAACAAATACATTGTATTTGACTCAATGACACCTAACAACAACACTTAGAAGAAGCATTCTAACTGTACTTCTTCCAAGGCGTACATTTTTATTCTTTTGACAATCTATTATACATTCAATGTTCTTCAATATTACAATTCAAAGGCATATATCCTTCTTTGTATTCTTACATATATGAGATTGCTTGAATAAGACTAATAGTAAATATATTTCACTGTCAATCAAGAGGCTGGAGGTTCAAGTTCACCAAGCAGTGCCTCAGAAGTTAGTCTGGTCATCTATTCAGAAAAGTCAGCCAATGGAAATCTTAGAGAACACAGGTCTAAATATTTATAATTTTCTATGTGTGCAAATTACAATGCAAATACATTATTATCTCTAGAAAAATACCCTGAGTACACTTAAGGACTGGAGAAAGGAAGTGGGAAGGAGAATTATATAAATTACATTGGCTATATTGAATGAGGACTGTGTGACTCACCACCTTGACATAAATTCTTTAGCCTTTCTGTAAACTCTGGATACTGGCATCATATATTTTAAAGTTTGTTATAAGGATCACAAATAACTATACAAACAATAAAGAGACTGCCAAATGCAGCCTGAAATGCACAATCTGGAGAGAATACAATTTATGAACAGGAACTTCTAAAGATTAAATCCCTGTGTGCATCAAAAAAATTTTCCAGCAGAGTGACTGGGAAAAAGTACTTGGCGATATCACTTCAGTCAAGGGTCTCATGCCAGTTTACAGGGCCTCCACAAGAAAAAGACTGGTAACACAACTACAAAATGGGAAAGACATGGGAAGAATGTAGACAGAAGATATTCAGATGGCCAACAGACACATGAAGAAATGTTCAAAATCACAGACAATAAGAGAGATGAAAATCAAAACCACAATGAGATACCATCTCATTCCAGGAACAGTGGCGAAGTGTAATAAGGCAGCAAGTAATAAATGTTGCAGAGGATATGGCAAGATAGGAAATCTTATGCATTGTAGGTGTGATTGTAAAATGGTACAACCACTCAGGAAAGCAGTTTGGCGATTTCTTGGAAAGCTGAACATAGACATTCCATACAACCCAGCTATTCCATTGCTTGGAATATACCTCAAGAAAATGTGAACTGAGGCACAAATAGACTTGTACACTAATGAATGTAGCAGCATTATTCACCACTGCGAGAACATGGAAACAACCCAAATGTCAACCATAATAGAATGGATTGAGAAATTATGGTACATTCACAATGAAAGACTACACAGCATGCAGGAGCAATGATTCTGTAAATCACTGTCTAACTTGGGAGGGACTAGAGAGCATTATGTTAAGAGAAAGTGAACTAATTTAGTCCCAGAAGGACAAATACTTTATAAGACTATTATTGTAGGATGTGTATAAGGATCCAAGGGGGAGAGGGTAGGAGCAGAGGGATGAGGATGGGTGAGGAAGAGGAACTAGATTAATCGTGTTGTTTATTGTTATGTTCCATTGAGTCACCTGCGACTCATAGCAACCCTACGTACAACAGTCCTATACCCTTCTCTGTCCTGTGCCTATGTTACAGTCTCTAACACAACTACCCCTATTACCCTAGTAACTGGATTAATCCATCTAATGAAGGGTCTTCCTCTCTTGAGCTGTCCCTCCACCCTCCAAAGCATGACATCCCTCTCCAAGGAATGGTCCTGCCTTGCAATATACCCAAAGTATGTCAGAAGAATATTCAGAATCCTTGCCTCGAAAGAGCAGCCTAGTCTCACTCTCTTGAGCATAAACCTGTTTGTTCTCCAACAGTCCATTGTATATTCAATCCTCTTCTTCAGCACCACAACTCAAAGGCATCAATTCTCCTTTTATCATCTCAAGTTATTGTCAAGCTTTCTGCTACATAACAAATAACTGCAAAGACTAAGACCTGACTCCGCACACCTTTGTCTCCAGACTGACATCACTGCTCTTAAGTACTTTTGAGAGGTCTCTAACAGCAGACTTTCCCAATGCAATTTGTCTTTTCATTTCTTGGCTGCTGAAACCAAGAATGTTGATTGTGGAGTCAAACAAACTAACACTGTTAGTTAATCTCAATCTTTTCATCATCTATCATGATGCCAATTGGCCCGGTGGTGAGAATCTTTGTTTTCTTGACATTGAGCTTCAACACATGTTGAAGGCTGAATCCTTAATCTTCTGAAATAAGCACTTCAGATCCTCCTCAGTTTTAGAAAACAGGGTTATGTCATCTGCATAACACAGATGGTTGATGAGTCTTCTTCCAATCCTGATGTCATATATCTCCTCATAGAGCCCAGACTCCCAGATAATATGTTCTGCATATAGATTGAAAAGGAATAGAGATAGGACACATCCCTGTCACACATCCTTCCCAATTCTGAACCATGCAATATTTCTTTGTTGTGTTCTGATGACAGCCTTCTCGTCCAAGTACAGGTTTCACATAACACAATAAGCCACAGTTTGTTGTGATCCACACACAGTCAAATGCCTCTACATGTTGTTGTTGTTGTTATGTGCCGTCGAGTCGCTTGCACCTCATAGCGACCCTATGTACAACAGCCCTAAACTCCGCTCTGTCCTGTGCCAATCGCACTGTCTCCGACACTCCCATCCCAATTATCTCAATCACTGAATCAATCCACCTCATAGAGGGCCTTCCCCTCCTGCGCTGTCCCTCCACCCTCCCAAGCATGATGTCCCTCTCCAAGGACCGGTCTCTCCTCACAACATGTCCAAAGTATGTTAGACGGAGCCTCGAAATCCTTGCCTCCAAGGAGCCACCCTGTTTAACCCTCCAGGACAAATCTGTTTGTTTTCCTAGCAGTCCATGGTATTCTCAATACTCTTCTCCAGCACCACAGCTCAAAGGCATCAATTCTCCTTCTATCCATAGTCAATGAAAAACATAGATAGACATTCTTGTGCTCCTTGTTTTCAGCCAAGACCCAACTAACACTAGCTATAATGTCCTTAGTGCCACATCCTCTTCTAAAGCCAGCCTGCACTTCAGGCTGTTCTCTTGATCTGCTGTTACAGTTGTTTTTGGATAATCTTCTGCATGTGATACCAATGATATGTTTTTCTGTTGATTAATTTTTTTGAAATCTTCATTTTATTATTTTAATTCAAATTGATTAATAAAACTACTTTTTGTTTGTTTTTGGTTTTTGTTTTTTAAAATAATTTTTAATTTTAATTATTTTAATAAAAGTATACAGAAAAGCTATATTTTCCTTGATTCATTGTTGCACATTTTACCCCCTCTCCCTCCCTTCCCCCCAGTTGGCTTTTTTTAGTTTGTTTACAAAATTCTAATAAATATTGAAAAACATTATTTCAATTTCCCTCACCCCCCACCTATCAAATTGTACAACCCAATGATTAATCCTGTCTTCCCCCTGTACATCCACATCCCACTGCTTCTACCCTCTCCCACCCCTCTTGGATCCTTACACTCATTCTACAATAACAATTAATTTTTTTAAGTTATACTAGTTTATTTACAAAATTCGAATACATTGTTTTTCAGAACAGATTCTTCCAATTTCCCTCACACCCCCACCCATCAAATTGTGCCACCGTAATATTAATCACTCCCTTCCCCTGCATAGCTTCATCCCTTGCTTCCACCCTTCCCCCTTCCTTGGATCCTTATACTTATTCTACAATAATGGTTTTATACAATATTTGTCCTTGTAGGACTTAGTTCACTCACTATAATGCACTCTAGTCCCTCTCAAATTAGGTAATTATTTACAAAATCATTGCTCCTGTGTGCTGCATAGTATTTCATTATGTGATTATACTGTAATTTCTCAATCCGTTTGTTTGTGGTTGGACATCTGGAATGTTTTTATGTTCTTGCAATAGTGAATAACCATGCTATGAAAATTGGTGTACAGGTCTCCATTTGTGCTTCAGTTGTCATTTTTTTTCAGGTTATATTCCAAGTAGCAGAAAAGCCAACTACAGCGCAATAGTAACCAAAACAGCACGGTACTAGTAAAATGACAGGCACATAGACCAATGGAACAGAATTAAGAACCCATAAATAGACCCAGCTATCTATAATCAACTGGTATTAGACAAAGAAATCAAAGCTATCAAATCGGGAAATGACAACTTCTTCAACAAATGGTGCTGGCAAAACTGGATGTCCACCTGTAGTAAGTCTAAACATCTGCATCTCACACCATACACAAAAATCAACTCAAGGTGGATTAGAGACCTGGAAATAAAACCAAAAACCATAAAGTTCATAAGAGACAAACTGGGATCAAGCTCAGAAGTGCTAGTCCAGGTATAAAGAGACTGCCAAAATATGGACAGAATGCATGATCTGAAGATGATAAAATTGATGAATGGGACAGTCTAAAGATTAAATACATATGTGCATCAAAACCTTTTTCCAACACAGTGAAAATAAAGCCTACCAACTGGGAACAAACATTTGATGATACTATCTCAGACAAGACTCTCATAATGAAAGTTTATAGAATACTTCTGGGCCTCCACAAGAAGAAGACTGATAACCCAATTACAAAATGGGCAAGAGATACAGAAAGAATTTTTACAGAGGAAGATATTCAAATGGCAAACAGACACATGAAGAAATGCTCCAAATAACTGACAATAAGAGAAGATACAAATCAAAACCACAATGAGGTACCATCTCACTCTAGTAACAGTGGCAAAGTTTAACAGGGCAGCAAGTAATAAATGTTGGAGAGGATGTGGCAAGAAATGAACTTTTATACATTGTTAGTGGGATTGTAAAATGGTATGACCACTCTGGAAGACAGTTTGGTTCTTCCTCAAAAAGCTGAATATAGAGTTTCCATATGATCCAGTTATTCTTCTTGGGATATCAATGACATCGTTTAATAATTTCCACATTGTGTCACATTCCTTTCTTTGGAATGGAATAAATATAGATCTTTTCCAGTCAGTTGGCCAGATGGTAATCCTCCCTATTTCTTGGCACAAATTTGTCATCACATCCAGAGCAGAGTGTGTTTGTTAAAATATGGCAATTAGTATGCCATTAATTCCTAGGGTTGTTTTTTGCCAATTCTTTCAGAGGAGCTTGAACTTCTTCCTTCATCACTGCAGGCTCTGGCTCACATGTTGTTTCATTAAATTCTTCTGTATCTGCCAATTCCTTCCGGTACAATGACTCTTAATATTCTTTCTATCTTTTGCTAAGGCTTCCTGGATCATTTAATATTCAGCCCGAAGTATCCTTAGAAATTGCAACTCAAGGCTTAAATTTGTTCTTCAGTTCCCTCAGCTTAAGAAATGCTAAGCAAGCTCGGCTCCTTTGATTTTCTGACTCCAGCTTTTTGCACATTTCATTATAATACTTTGTCTTCCTGCCCTGCCCTTTGAAATTTTTTGTTCAGCTCCTTAATTTGTTGATTTCTTCTCTTAGCTTTGGCTTCTCAGAGCTGTAGTACAATATTCAGAGTCTCTTCTTACATCTGTCTCAGACTTTTCTTCCTCCTCTGTGTATGTAATGACCTTCTGCATTCTTCCTGAATGATATTCTTGATATTTTCCCACAGCTGGTCCAGTCTTTACTCGTTAATGTTCAAAGCCTCAAAACAGTTCCTAAGATGGTTTTGAAATTCAAATGGGATAGACTCTAGAACAAATTTTTATTACAGGGAGTTGATTTAATTTTCCTTAGTTTCAGCTTGAACTTGCATAAGAGTAGTCAGTGCTCTGTTCCACAATCAGCACCTGGGATAGTTTTCACAGATGATATTGAGCTTCTGCAGCGATTCTTTCCACAGATGTAATCAATCTGATTTCTATGCATACCATCAGGTGAAATCCATGTGCATAGCCTGTCTTTATGTTTCTTATAAAACATATTTGCAATGAATAAATCATTGATTATTTAAAATTCTATCATTCTATCTCCAGCTTCATTTCTGTCACCAAGTTCATGTTTTCCAATTACTAATCCTTCTCTGTTCAAAACTTTTGCATTCTAGTCAGTCCTTATTTTTAGTGTGTTTTGATTGCATGTTTGATTGATCTCCGACAGCAAAAAGTTGATAGAAATTATCTATTTCCTCCTCTTTGGCTCTGGTTGCTGGTGAATACATTTGAATGATGGTCATATTCACTGGATTTCCTTGTATCCATATGGATATTATGCTGTTACTCACAGCATTATATTTCAAGATGGATCTGGAAATTACTTTTTAACTATGAAAGCAACCCTAATTTTCTCACCTTTTCATCTCCAGCATAGAAGATCATATGATTGTCTGACTCAAAATATCCCGTAAGGGAGCTCTGGTGGCCTAGTGGCAAGAAGCTGCACTGCACTCCCAGAGGCAAGCGGTTCAAATCCACCAGATGCTCCGCTGGAGACGGAGGGACAATCTCCTCCTGTGCCAGTCAGATCTGACTGGACAGTACACACACAGAAATATCCCGTGTCAGTCAGTCGCATTTTACCAATCCTGCTGTTGTTGCTA
>NW_006400270.1:24196-33974 GCF_000299155.1 Elephantulus edwardii
GTGTTCAAGGCCTCAAACCTGTTCCTGAGATGGTTCTGAAATTCAGGTGGGATAGACTCAAAGTCATACTTTGGTTGCCTTGGATTTGGTTTAATTTTCTTCAACTTGTACCAATATCTAGTATGTCAATATTTATGCATTCCATTTCTTTCTTAACAATATCCAATTTTCCTTCATTCATGGTTCTCACATGCCATGTTCCAATAACCAGCATGTTCCATGTTGTCACTTACAACCGTTTCTCCTCTTTTGTGTTTCCATTCTTGAAGGCTCAGCCTCAGTTGCCAATCTGCTAGTCTAGGTGTGCTCTATTTTACATAGGGTTTCCAAAGTCCTGCTATTTCAGAAGTGGATGGCCAGTCCTTCTTCCTAGTCTGTCTTAAAGTGAATGTTCAGATTTAAAACATTAGCTGACATACAAGCATTTTATGGAAAAGAGCAGATAAATGAAAGACATTTTCCAACTGTAGAAATAACGAATAGATTCAGTGTTATCCTCCTCGCCCTTGACACATGTGTCCTGACCCACCCCTTTCCCTGCTTCACCGGTATTCCCTTCTACTTCTACCTACTCCATTTAACACCTATCTTCCACTATCAAGCCCTTGATGTGATGGCTTATATCTCAAGCTATCTGGGCTTCTCCCTCAAGCTGTTGCCAGTTTTTTTCTACATAGATTAACACAGTTTAATGGATCATAGGAGAGGTGGGTAAAGGAAATGGGAAAGATTCGGTATGAAAACAATGTAAACAAATTTTGCGTGTTAACCAGCATAAAATATTTTTTTTAAAAAAAGAAAGAAAGAATACTAACAATGCTTGGCACAGTGTTTCTCATATATTGACTCATATCCTTATATAAATGATAATGTTAATTGTTAGTATTTTGTATTTTCTTTATACCAATTCATGTATCACGTTTAAAAAGAAATAATTAACTTGACATCTCAATAGACATATGAAAGAGTAGTTTCTGGCAAAAATTTTAATTCGAACTTTACTTACATAAGTTAGCAATAGATGAAACCTTAGAGGTACCTTTAGGGTTTTTTGGTTTTGTTTTTTAGGTATTTAAGGAATGCAATTATGTATTTTTGAGTTGTTAAACAAAAAACCTTTATAAATAAAACCTAATCCTGAGTTTTTAGTTTGGCAAAAGAAAAAATGTACCCATAACACTTTTCTAGTAGCTATCGGCATAATCTTTTATTTCTGCTTTGTTTATAAGCAGTTTTTACTATGATTCTTGTGTTCTAAATATTGGACAAAATTATCCATCTGCATGTAAGTAAGGCGAAAAGCAATAAACAATTATAAAAATAATTTCAAGCTGAAAGTGTTTGATGACATTGAAATAAAAACTTTTTTGTTTGTTTGTTGCTATTAGCTGCTTCTTATTGTTATTATTTCATTTTCAGGGGTCCCCAGGAGCAATAAATAGCCCTGGTCAGTCCACTTGCTGTATAGAGGTAACTCGTGTTTGCTGTGAAGCTGAACACTGTGACCCTGATGTGTCAAATACAATAATGGTTACCTATGGCAGATAGTGTTCGGTGGAGGTCCCCAATAAAAACAAGCTTGGAAGCAGGAGTGGCATCCACTTCCAAAATAGCTTGCCTCCAGAAACCCTGTGAAACTGGAAAAAGGATGAAAGTTATACAAGCGTTCAGGCCTTTCATTCATAGGGTCGCTATGAGTCACCTACAAATTGATGGCACTTAACAACAACAACAATGAAATGTATTCCACATCACAGAAACAAGCAAAACTCCACTGACAGATGGGTGATGGCTGCACATGAGGTACATTGCCTAGGAATCAACTCTTATGGAAAGCAAGAATCATAATTGTGTATAATGATGACTATGTTTCCTTAGCAAGCTGAGGCCTTTAATGGCAGTATCTTCACCTGAAGAAAAGAGTAAATTTTACCAACTATGAAGTGGTATTATTTGTTTAAATAAACACGCCACAACCCTAATCATACAATACATATATATTACAATAATCTCACCAGGCTGTTCAAGCTTATTCTCTGGTCAGCATCACTATGAAAATGATCACGTATAGCAGCTGTGTTTGATCTTTGGACATTGAACACAGCTTTCAAGTAGCTAGATCACACAGGGATTGTTTGTTTGAGGTTTTTTTGGTTTGCTTAGTTTTGGTTGGGTTGGGTTGGGTTTTTTCCTCCTTGAACTAGCAATTTGACAGAGCGCTATGTTTATATATCCAACACTGTTAATTATTTCAGTTGGTACTGTTAGTTTGGATAACATACTTTTCCAACTGTACCTAACTGATAGAATATCTGCAGATTAATATACTTTTTGTAGTCATTTATACTGTCCATTTTTATAACTTTATTTCATTTTCTAGTCATTTCTATTGTTGACTTGAAGGGCCTTTATTACCTTCTGCTGATAATCTGTACTTTATGGTTGCTGGTACAATTGTGAGCAGTTGAAAAAGCATGCAATAATACACACATATAAATATTTGCACAAGACAGGAAAGTCGGCCAGATGTGGGCCAAAGAAGAAATACATTTAAACAAATAATACCACTAGGGGGACCTTGACTCTGTACTGCAATGATGCAAGCAAGGTCAGTCTTTCAAGGGCACCTGGAATGAGAGTGTCCATACTAATTCCAGTGGTTTTCTCTAAGCATCCCCTCTCTGGAGAATGTGAGGTGAAGAATTCTTTCCAGAAGGTTTAAGATCATTTTGTGGCTGGCCTATTTGGTTAGGATGACACTTCCTTTGAGAATAAGTTTGCTCTTACTGAGAGACCTGTGAGGTTTTAATTAGTTCACCAGGCCTCTGCCTTTGGTGACCAGATGTTATTGAGGAGTTCAAAGAACATGACACTGCATCTCCCTTTCCCACTTGCAGGAGGAACTTTTCCCCTTTTTTAGCAAATACCTCCTGTGAAGAGATGAGAATGAGTGCAAAATGACATTTGACTTAGAGAGTAGGATCACCAGGAAGCAGAATTGGAGGCAAACAGAGACTCTCATTTTGTCAGCATAACTGGTGCTGTCTGTGGTTGTCCCTGACAGCACGGTTGACTCGGAACCACCTGTGTTTGCTCACTAGCTTTCACCAATCTGCGAGAAAATGGCCCACTGGTCACATGGTAGGCAGATAGGCCAGGCACCACAGAACACAAAAGCTCCAGCTTTTAGCAGAGTTAATCATTAATGTGCCTTTTCTTTGTCTCATTCAGGAGTGCTGACAAAGGTTTTGACAGCCTGTTTGTCACCAGGTTGGTTGCAGTAATAACCAGGTACTAATGAGCTCTTTGGCTCAAGTTCCCCTCAAGGTGCCCGCATAAGTCTGAGATGAATGTAGGATTCCCCTTCTACCTGACTTCCTGCCTTGTCAGCCCCCACTCTACCCCAGGAACTCCACCCCTTTATGCCTGCTGCTGTTGACCACCCGCCTTGAACCACTACATTTCCTCATAGCATCTGCCAGTTAGCAAGCAAGGCTCAGAGCTGTGTCATTATGAAAACCAAATAATCCTCTCTTCCCTCTGTGCTTTTTCTCTCAACCTGAGAAGAAAAGCTAAATAGAGTATGGTTTTTATTTGTTTTAATGAGGACAAAGGATGAGTTATTTTGCTATAAAGACAGTGAGATATTTTCCTTTACATTGTAACTTTAGGATTACCCACAAGAATATTTTACCCTGTCAGTGTAAATAGAATTCAAACATTTCTGAAAGGAATTTCTTTCTTTTCAATGGAAAACTCCACCTTAACAACCTCATACAACAAGTAGGTCCTGTGTCAACATGAACGGAGTTAGGGTAAACGAGAATAATATTAAACGTTCCTGCTACCTATTCTTTAATCTGATATCATAAAGCTTCCTCCTTCACAGGAATGAGCACTCCAGTATCCAACATAATATTTTTCCTTTCAGCCTGTTGAATATGTTCTTTGGATTTACACTAAAATCGTACTGCCAGTTTCCCCAGAACCATAAATCTGCCATCTATATATAAACCACAAATGTTCCATTGTCCTTCAAGAATGGTTGAAAATGAGCAAATAAAGAGTATATCTTTGAGGTCAAGCTTAGAAAGGGAAAGAAACTTCAAAGTTTGGGCAAAGTAAGAATGAGCTTTTATTTAGGAATTAAATGTTTGAACATTTTATCAATGAGTGATGTTTAGGCACAAAGTATTGTTAATAGATTTAAAGCATTGTGCTGCTATGTGTTTGTGTCATACCCTTTCAAATTCAAACTCACTATCATTGAATCAGTTAAAACTTATAGTGAACCTCCATAGGACTCTTAAGCTGTAAATCTTACTAGTAATTGACTGTATACCATTTTCCTCTCAGGCCAACATCAAAATACTTATAAAGCATTTCTCCAGGTAGGTTACCTATGAGTCAATTCTGACTCAGTGGAGATGAGTTTGAGGGCCTTTTTTGTTTTTCTTGAAGTTGTTTTAAAAAATAAATCTTCATTCTCTTTCTTTCTTTTCCTTCTCGTTACACTTTGGTCTTTTGTTGTTGTTGTTATGTGCCATCAAGTCACTTGCGACTCATAGTGACCCTAACCACAGCCCTAAATCCTGCTCTATCCTATGCCAATCTTATTGTCTCTGACACATTTTGCTTTTATGGTTCTTAAAATTCTGTGACAAGAAACAAAGGATAAACGCTGCAAGAGAAAAGGTGAGGGAAGGTGAAGCACTCTACTAAGAGCGAGCACTCTCCATTGCTTGTGGAGAGATGAGACTGAGGTATCCTGGGATTATAGGTACCTCCATCTGGGGATCCTTGCCTCTGCCACTAGAAGGTCGTACCAGAAGCCAAACAGAACAAGAGAGTATAGGGAACTTCAAGCAGAGGAAAGAATTTTCATAGCTTCTAAGAGAATGCTGACTAGCTACTTGAGCTGGCAGTCTGGATCTTTAATCTACTGCGACTCCAGAGAACAAAAAAGACATTAATCTGCGGGAGAAAATGTTTATGAGAAACTGCTTGAGTAGAGCACCTGGTCTCACATGACTCAGCCACTTCATACATGAATGAAACCTGTAGACTTGATGTTGGGGTACTACTACATCAAGGTGAGATTCCTATAGAGCTGCAATGCAGAACAGAGAAAATCTAAAGGACTTTGGGAAAGGCAAATTTTCCCAGAAAGGACTTACAGTTAAGTGAGTAGCTCATCCCATAGGCTAAGAATTTTAATTTGGCAACTAATTAGTAACATTATAAAGGCAAGAATCTGGAACAACTTTCACGGACACAATAGAAAAGACCTAATACTTACCAATAAAAACTTCATATAATGTCGAGAAAGAAGCAGGCAACTTCAAACAATGGGAAAAAAACAAATTAAGCATTCTCAAAAAAAAAAAGCAGAGAATATTAGAGACCACATGAATACCTCAGAGACAAGAAGGTAGATGATATATGTTGATATGGAGACATTCGAACAGCTTCAAATGAAAGTAGAAATGATGGCAGAAACAATGGAAGCCACAAATAAAGGGAATAACCTAGAGGTAGTTGTTGTTGTTCTTATTAAGTGTCATCAAGTTGACTAGAACTCATAGAGACTATAAACAAAAGACCTAATCTCTGTACTATAACTATCATTGTTTCTCTATGTTCATAGAGTTTCTAGAGACATGCAGTTTAAGAAGCCAATGCCACTCCTATTTCCTAACCTAAATCTATCTGAGAGGTCCACCAAACACTGTCCATGATGGGTAACCACTATGGCATTTAACACACCAGTGGCACAGCATTCAGCACCACAGCAACTCCAAGTTACTTAAGTACAGCAAATTGACAGACCAGTGCTATACCACTTAAAAGAACATCCATTCCAAACACAATTAACACCAGGCCCAAGGGCAACCCACCCACCAAGTCCTGGTTGACTCTAAAACAAGAGGCTTCTAGCTAAATCTTGCAAATCCAACCAGCTCACACCTGATTGTGAACAAAAAAAAAAAAAAACCAACTAAACATTCCGCAACTGACCCTCAATGAGACTAGAGAAACCATCTTTCAGAATTCAACCACTTCACACATGATCCTCCAAAAATGTCTCTTTTCTCTAGAAGTAGAGAACAAGAAAAAAAATTGATAAATAGGTATTTGAACAGCTAAGGGATAAGGTACAAATGATGAAAGAAACAATGGAAACTACTAAGAGAGCAAATACTCCAGAGACACGAAGCCAGAAGAAGAAATATATTGAGAAGGAGGTGCACAAATACAGAAGAAAATACAAACAAATAAAAGAATAATTTGAATTTCTAGAAAAAGTGATACAAGAACTTAAAATATCATCACAAGATAGAGTATTGCCAACACAATGCTAGAAGTAACAAAAAGACATGAGAATGCAATCCAGAATGAATTGAAATGAAATAAAAGACTGAAATGGCAGAAGTGTCCAATACACTTGGAGGACAAACACACACACACACACACACACACACACACACACACACACACACGACAGAAGAGATGGAGCAGAGAGTCACTGAGCTGGGAGACAAAAACCTCAATGGAAACATACAAGAAGAAAAATCAGAGATGAAATGTAAATAAAACCTGCTGCAAGATGCTAACACCTGTGTGAAATGGCCAGCCCAGAGGGGTTTCCAACCACCATATCCACTGCATTGCCTAAAGGCTGCTGTCTAGACCAGACACACTCACACCCTGACCAGCGACTGAACCACTGCCAGCCAGGTTGAGGGGCTGCAGTTTAGAGCATATTGCCACCCAAAGTACTAGAGCACTACCACCACTACCTAGAGAAGCTGCTGCCTCACTGACAGAAGACCACCCAGATTCTGTCCCTGCTATTCAGTGCCAAGAACACTAATTCCATGGAAACTTTGGGGGAAATATTGGTGTCTAGCTACACCACATGGGACTCCTTAAGCTTAACCGGAAGGCACCAGGATACCTCGAAGCAGGTGGAGAAGCAACTTCTTGAAGAGAACAACAGCCTTCCTGGTTTGTCATTCAGGTACTTTGAGGGAAACATTGCTGTGTGAAGAAGAGAGCACAAATATATAGGTGCTTCAAAAAACTTTGTCATATTCTAGGTAATTATATAGTTACAACAGCCTACTATCTACTAAGAAAAGATACACATAATGTCAAGAAAGCAGCAATCTGCCTCAGTCATCATGAAAAAACAAAATATCCTACTGCTAAAAAACCATACACAATGAATACCTCAGACAGAATAAGAAGAAATATGTTGATGTAAAGTTATTTGATCAGCTACTGGAAAAGTGCAAATGTTCAAAGAAACAGTGGAAGCCAATAAGAGAGCAAATACCTCAAAGACAAAAGACCAGAAGAAATATATTGAAGAGGAGTAACTTGAAAAGCTTTGGAGAAAAATGCCAAGAGAGAAGAAAGAACTGATAATACAGAAAAACAGAAATAAGAACTCTAAAAATCATTATAAGACAGAGAGGCTACAGCCAACACAGTAATGAACAAAAATAAATAAATAAATATTCCTCTGCCAGAGATAAAGAATGAACACTTTCATAGTGAAGCAGACTTGGAGTTTTCAGAGATTAATTAATTTTTTTAAAAAACAAAACAAAAAGAAAATGCAATACAGAATATTAACAAAATGTCAGACGTGTTCAACACACTGGTAAGACAAAGGAGTAGAACTGAAGATATGTAACAAATGGACAGTGAGTTGAAAGTCAAGAATCTTACTGGAAACATTGTTGCTGTTGTTGTTATGTGCCCTCCAGTTGCTTGCAGACTCTATGTACAGCAGCCCTAAAATCTGCTCTGTTCTGTGCCAATCACACTGTCTCTGACACTCCCATACCAATTAACCCAGTCATTGAATCAATCCACCTCATAGAGGCCCTTCCCCTCCTGCACTGTCCCTCCACCCTCCCAAGCATGATGACCTTCTCCAAGGACTTACCACATGTCCAAAGTATGTTAGACGGAGCCTCAGAATCCTTCCCTCCAAAGAGCCACCTGGTTTAACCCTTTCCAGGACAAATCTGTTTTCCTAGCAGTCCGTGGTATTCTCAATACTCTTCTCCAGCACCTCAGCTCAAAGGCATCAATTCTTCTTCTATCCTCCTTGGTCATTGTCCAACTCTCTGATGCATAACAAGTGATTGCAAAGACCATGGCCTGTATCAGACACACCTTAGTCTCCAGAGAGACACCATTGCTCTTCAGTACTTTGGAGAGGTCCCTAACAGCAGACTTTCCCATGGCAATGCGCCTTTTAATTTCCTGACTACTGGTGCCAAGAATACATAGGGTTTTCAGACTACAAGAAAAATCAAAGATAGATATAAAAAAGTAAGAAAACATTAGAATCATGTGGCATAACATCAAAAGGAAGAACATAAATATGACTGGAATTCCAAAATAGGGAAGTGACAGGGAAATGACTGACAAAACTATGGAAGATATACTAGAAGAAATTTGCCCAGGTATTCTGAATAACACGGAAATCCACATTCAAGAAGCACAGAGAACACCAAATAAACTAAACCTCAAAAGAAAAACACCAGCACATATCATAGTCAAATTCTCCAAACTAAGAGATAAGGATGGAATTCTAAAAGCAGCACTAGGAAAACAAAGAATCACCTACAAGGGGGAAACAATTAGACTAAGTTCTCATTTATCCACAGAAAGCATGCATGTTAGAAGACAATGGGATGGTATATACAGAAAGTTGAAAGAAAACAATTGCCAACCAAGGATCCTATACCCAGCAAAGCTCTTCATCAAATATGAAGGAGAAATTAGACTCTTTGCAGAAAAGAAGGAATTTAAGAAATTTGTGAAAACAAGACCAAAGAACTTTTAAGTCAAATACTTCACATGGAGATACCAAAGGAAAGTTCATGGATCATAGTAACAAGAAACAAAAGAAAAGAAAAAAACAACAACAAACAAACCCAACCTGGCCTGACAATAATCACACTTAAATGGACTAATGCAGCAATTAAGAGAAAAAGAGTAGCATTATGCATATAAAAGCAAAGTCCCATCAATATGTTGAATACAAAATACACATCTAAAAGAAGAGACAGACAGATTCAAAATCAAAGGCTGGGGGAAAAAATATATCAAGCAAATAGTCACCTCAAAAAAACAGGAGTGGCAATACAAATCTCTGATAAAAGAATACTTCAGAATAAAAACCATTGTTACAGATAAGGAACAGCATTACATACGGAGGAAAGGCATGATAGATAAGACATAACATTTATGCACCAAATGGTAAACCTGCAAACTACATAAAACAATGGTTAACAGAATTGAAAGAAATAGACAGAATCACAAAAATGATAGGAGATATCAACACACCAGTATCACCAAAGGATAGGTTAACTCAAAAGAAACTCAATAAAGATGCAGAAAATCTAAACTATGTAATCAGCAAACATGACCTTGTGGATGTATTCAGGGTACTTCACTCAATCAGAACTCAACTCATTTTCTACTCAAGTGCATATAATAGATTCTCCAGAACTGATCATATATTAAGACACAAAGCAATCCAAAACAAATTTTAAAACAAAAAAAAAAAAAACCCAAAAACCCCACATTGAAATAATACAAAGTATCTTCTTAAACCACAATGCCATAAAACTAGAAATCAATCACAGCACAGTAAAGATTACAAAACCACCCATGTGGAAGCTAAGTGACTTTGCTAGAACATGACTGGGTTAGGAAAAAATAAAGAACGGAACAAATTAAAATGAAAATAAAA
>NW_006400270.1:34379-35005 GCF_000299155.1 Elephantulus edwardii
GAGGAGAAAGAAGAAGAAGAAGAAGAGAAAGAAGAAGGAGTTAACTCTCAATATCTTCATCGAAGAGAACTAGAACAGCAAGCTAATCTTACAGACTCTAGAAAAAAAGAAAAGGAAAAGAGCTGAAACCAATGAGATAGAAAACAGAAAAAACAATTGAAACCTCCAATAAGATCAGAAGCTGGTTATTTTTAAAGGGTCAATAAAATTGAAAACCTCCTGGAAAACTTAACAAAAGAAAAAAAAGAGAAGACACAGATAACATGATTCAGAAATTATAGAGGAGACATCACAACAAAACCAGATGATATTAAAACTATATCAGAATACCATGAAAAGCTGTATTCTGATAAATTAAAAAAAAAAAAAAACTAGGGGAAATTGACAAATTCCTTGAAACTCATACTCTACCCAGATTAACAAGGACAGATGTCGAGTACTTGAGCACACTCATCACAAAAGAAGACATTCAAAAGGCCATAAAAAGACTGCCCTATAAGAAAAGTCTAGGGAGAAGGGGTGCGAGCCAGGTCAGGGGGGAGCAATGCAATACCTGAAGATGGGGGTCTTGGGTCAGAGCTACAGGGGTGTGTCCCGTTTCAAGTCCACTCCCAACGTCCACTGCG
>NW_006400270.1:35793-36315 GCF_000299155.1 Elephantulus edwardii
TGTGTCCCGATTCAAGTCCACTCCCAACATCCACTGCGTCTACGCACAGCCCTTGGCCTGTCCCAAAGTTCAGAGCTGGCCGGGGGAGCAATGCGATACCTGAAGATGGGGATGTGGGTCAGAGCTGCAGGGGTGTGTCCCGATTCAAGTCCGCTCCCAACATCCACTGCGTCTGCGCACAGCCCTTGGCCTGTCCCAAAGTTCAGAGCTGGCGGGGGGGCGTGAGTCGCATCGGAGGGTAGCAATGTGATACCTGAATTTGGGGGTCGTTGTCAGAGCTGAAGGGTGTGTCCCGATTCAAGTCCACTCCCAGCGTCCACTGAGTCTGCGCACAGCCCTTGGCCAGTCCCAAAGTTCAGAGCTGGCTGGGTTGGCGCGAGTCGGGTTGGGGGGGAGCAATGCGATACCAGAAGATGGGGGTCGAGAGTCAGAACTGCAGGAGTGTGTCCCTATTCAAGTCCACTCCCAGCGTCCACTGCGTCTGCACACAGCCCTCGGCCTGTCCCAAAGTTCAGAGCTGGG
>NW_006400270.1:36924-38460 GCF_000299155.1 Elephantulus edwardii
CTTTTTCAGACATTGAAAATATTCAATCATTTTTCTTTTGAATTCATTATCAGAAAGTTACATCAGACTTTCTGGCTTCAGGATATCCTTTGCTATTGTGTCTCCTTTTTTTTGGGGGGGGGCGATATCTTGCTTTGGGCTTTTGTGGAGAGTGACATAGTCTGCTTCTTTTGGGACATGGCCGTGGTAAAGTGTTTCAAGCCAGAGACAATAGTTGATTCCTGATATGGTGTCACTGCTCCTGAGAGAAGTTTGGCAGGCACAAAAGCAAATGCACGTAGGGTGGGTGCACACACAATCACACACTTGGGTGGGGGCGGGGGATGCACACAGGAAGAGAGTGTGGGTTTGACTTCACTCAATTTCCCACTGTCCTGCTTGCTCCTGGCAGTTGGATCCCACTGTGACTCACTGTTCCCTGCTCTGGCTCACTACTCCCCACAGTGAGTTGCTGCATCCCAAGAGGCTCGCTGCACCCCACTGGTGCTTGAAGCTCTCATATGTCCACATTGATCCACAGCAATGTTTGGAGAAGCACCCATATATTTGTGATCTCTTTTTAGTGAAGACATGCAAGGCCAAGGGCTTTACAACAGTTTGTTCCCCAGGGTGCCTGAGTGAGCAGAGAGGAAGCCTTTTTTTCCCTTCTGGAAGTGGCTTCTCACCTGCATCACGGTGCCCAGGACCTCCCTCTTGCCTGGGTTCACGCCAGACAACTGTTTGTTCCCCAAAGTACCTGAATGACCAGGGAGGAAGCAGGCATTGAGACCAAGTGAGCCTCAGGCAGGCAGCGAGACCGTGCCAGACACAGGCCCCAAAACTGACTTCTATTTACTGCTTTGGCTGTTTCCCAGATGTTTCAATATGTTTTCACTGTAATTTGTTTCAAGAAACTTTTTAATTTCACTTTTTATTTCTTCTAGTACACACTGCTGTTCAAACAAGAGGTTGTTCAACTTGCAAATGTATAATTTTTTCTTTTTTATCTTTCTGTTAGTATTGTAGCATTGCAGTCTGAGAATACGCTTTGTATTATTCCTATATTTTTTAATTCGTTAATGCTTGCCTTGTGACCTAAAACGTGATCTATTCTGGAGAACATTCCATGCACATTGGAGAAGGTATATGGCACTTTTGGGGGGAGTTCATTAGCCTTTATATCCATGAGATTAAGTTTGTATATTGTGTGGTTTCATTCTTTAGCATCTTTGGTGAGTTTCTTTCTAGTAGTTCTATCTTGAGAGTTATATATTGAAGTCTCCTATTACTACAGTGGTATTGTCTATTTTTTCAGTTCTGTTAACGTTCGTTTTGTTTACACCACTATCATTTGTTGCATGTTGCTTTTGTTGTTATGTGCCATCAAGTCACTTGCGACTCATAGTGACCCTATGTACAACAGCCCTAAACTCTGTTCTGTTCTTTGCCAATCTCATTGTCTCTGACACACTCATCCCAGTTACCCCAGTCACCAAATAAATCCATCTCCTAGAGGGACTTCCCCTCCTGAGCCTGCCCTCCACCCTCCCAAGCATG
>NW_006400270.1:39190-44538 GCF_000299155.1 Elephantulus edwardii
ATGCAGTGTTTTCTTGCTCTGTTTTGATGACTGCCTCTTTGTTGTATAGATATTTATTATTGTTATGTCCTCTTGTTCTATTAACCCTTTAAGCATTATATAGTGTCCTTCCTTGACCTTTGTGATGGTTTTTTCATTGAAATCAATTTTGTCAGTGATTGACATTGCTACTCCTGCTTTTTTTTCTGGTGGTCTTTTGCTTGATCCCCCCCCCCACACCATACTTTTCAAATGAGGCTCTTGTACACAGCATATTGTTGGGTTTTGGTTTTTATCCAGTCCGTTACTCTTTTTCTCTTCAGTACTACATTTTAACTATTTACACTCAGTGTCATTATTGAGAGGCAAGGTTTTATTGCTGTCATTTTGTTGAGTACTTATTGGTGGTGGTGTTGGTTACTTTAGTCCATCCTGTAAGAAGGATATCTCTCCATGTTTCCTGCAACACTGGTCTTGTCTTTAAAAACTCTCTTAAGTTCTGCTTTCTGAGAATATCTTGATCTCTCCTTCATATTTGATGAACAGTTTTGCTGGATATGGTATTCTTGATTTACAGGAATCCTTTGTGTGTTTGATATATGTTATTCGAATGTCTTCCTGATCACACGGCTTCTGCTGAGAAATAGGCACTATTTCTTATTTGCTGTCCATTATAGGTTACTCTTTGTTTCACCTAGCTACTCCTAGCTGCTTTCTCTCCTTATATTTGGTTCTTGCAAATTTGATCATGATATGCCTTGGTGATTTTTCTTTAGGGTTTATTCTGTATGAGGTTACCTCAGGTTCTTGTATTTATATATTCTCATTCTTCGTTATGCCTGGAAAGTTTTCTTCTAGTAATTGTTCTACAACTTTCTCAGTGTCTCTACCTGCTTCTTCCTGTTCTGGGATTCCAGTTATGCACATGTTATTCTTCTTGATGGTATCACAAATTATTCTTATTTCTTTTTCCTTCGTTTTTTATTCTGCTTTTTGCTATAGCGGATCAGTGGTGACAAGTCTATCTTCTATTTCGCTGGTTCTGTGGATGTGGAAAGGTGGGATTTCTCCTGCACTGCACTGTTGGTGAGATTGTAAAATGGTACAACTACTCTGGAAGGCAGTTAGGCATTTCCTAAAAATGTTGAACGTAGAAACTCTATATGACCCAGGTATTCCACTACTAGGAAAATATACCAAGGAAGTTAGAATTGAGATACAAATGGAAATTTGTGCACCAATGTTCATAGCAGCATTATTCACCATCACAAGAATATGGAAACAGTCCAAATATCCAACCACAACTGAATTGATTGAGAAATTGTGATACATTAACACAAAGAAATTCAATGCAACACTGAGGAGCAACGACTTATAACTATTTATAACTACATAACTTGAGAGAGACTGGGGAGCATTACGCTTAGTGAACTGACTCAATCTTATGAGGACAACTACTTCATAAGGCCATTATTATAAAAATAGAAAGATAACTAGTAAAATATGCATCGGGACCTAAGGAGGGAAGAGATAGGAGCAGAGGGATGAGGATGGGTATCTGCGAAACCACAGGATTGCACAATTTGGTAGGTGGAAGGAGGGGGTGAAGAAAATGGGAAGGATCCAATGGGACCTGAAAAGACAGGATAATGATGGACAAGGTCCAATGTTGATTAATTTTACAAAATATAATGCATGGGAATGACTGTATGAAACATGATGGAAATTAAGACTAATGCGAAACCCAATGTATACAAACTTTGTAAGCCAGTCAATATAAAACTTTTTAAAGTAAATAAAAAACACTTTCAGACACATTTTCAATATAATATTACAGTAAAGTTTTAGTGTGTAAAATTTTTCTGTATAAAATTCTAATGTATTTTGATTCACATTACAAAGTAGTGTCCATTTTCTTTTATGTACTAAAATGCTTTTGTTTCTCCAATGCTGAAGAATCTAGCAGTGTATTCAGCTTTGAATAATACAGCTGCTTGAACACTGTAGTTGCCTAGGTCAATCTCCACTCTCCTAAAGCAGAACTGATAAATGTGACAGTCACAGATGTATCTTTTCAACTTTATAAGGCCCCATGATGGAAAGAAAACAGGAAAAGAAAAATTGCCCAAAGTTTTGTTTTAACTAAACTGAATTTAGTAAAAGAGGGCTGACTGAAGAAATTTAAATTTAATTCACAAGAAGTGGTGACTTTCCAATATAAAAATGGAGAAAAAAATAATCCCATAGTTTCTGAGTTAAGAGTTGTTAGGTGGAGGAGGCTGTTATTAACTGAGGTGGTGAAAGCAATGATAAAGATGCAGTTATCAAGCAGGCTGAATTAGAAAGACATCTTAATTGGGATTCTCTCACAAGTAGACTGTGAAGGGATTTACTTGTAGGTAATTTGTTTGGAAGGGAATCTCATGAAAAATTGTAGGATGCAAAGAAGCAAGACAGAGAATGGAAGAAAGAATTCTAATACAACATAGCACAGGTTTCTGCTGTGGCAATAAGGCACAATGTCACTGACATTCCTTACCTCATCAACACCACTCCTACCCTACCAAAAATGGAAAGAATTTGCTTCAGAACTGTTTCCTAAGGGAAAAAGTAGCTGATTCTCTGGAAATATTGACTTCTTGGTTCCCCTAACACTGAAAATAAGTAATCTCACAGCTAAAGAGGAAAGTATCCACAAAAGAAAGAATGTGAATGTGTTGAGCAAGGCAGGCACCAAGGGAAAATGTGGAAGACATAGAGCACCGGGCAAAACATGACTACTCCCTGAGTTTTGGGGATGCCAACACAGGTAGTTGAGAGCAGAGAGTTGAGCAAGAAGTCAACCAAGACATAGTGCTTTGGGGACCCAGCATGTTTGGTTAATATGTTGCTGTTTTGTATAGTGTTTAAATTCTAACTCATAGTGACCCTATAGTACAGAGAAGAACTTCCTATAGAATTTCTAAGGCTGTAATGTTTACAGAACATACTGCTTCATCTATTTCTGTTGGAGCTACTGATGGATTGACACCAATGAGCTTTCAGTTATCAGTCTACTGTACCACTAGAGCTCCTGTTGTTGTTGTTATGTGCTGTCGAGTCGCTTGCGACTCATAGCGACCCTATGTACAACAGCCCTAAACCCTGCTCTATCCTGTGTCAATCTCACTACCTCTGACACATCCATCCCGATTACCCCAGTCACTGAATCAATCCACCTCATAGAGGGTCTTCCCCTCCTGCGCTATCCCTCCACTCTGCCCAGCATGATGTCCCTCTCCAGAGACCTGTCTCTCCTTACAACATGTCCAAAGTATGTCAGGCGAAGCCCCAGAATCCTTGCCTCCAAGGAGCAGCCTGGTTTAACACTCTCTAGGATGAATCTATTTGCTTTCTTGGCAGTCCATGGTACATGCAGTACTCTTCTCCAGAACCACAGCTCAAAGGCGTCAATTCTTCTTCTATCCTCCCTAGTCATTGTTCAACTCTCTGATGCATAACAAGTGATTGCAAAAACCATGGCCTGTATCAGGCACACCTTAGTCTCCAGGGAGACACCGTTGCTCTTGAGTACTTTAGAGAGGTCCCTAACCACAGACTTTCCGATCACAATACATTTTTTTATTTCCTGGCTACTGGTGCCAAGAGGGTTGACCGTGGAGCCAAGCAAACTGAAGCTGTGAACAATCTCAGTCTCTTCACCATCCATCCTGATGCTACCGATTGGTCCAGTAGTGAGAATTTTTGTCTTCTGGACATTGAGCCTCAGTCCATATTGAAGGCTGCAGTCCTTGACCCTCTGCAGTAAGTGCATGAGGTCCTCCTCAGTTTCAGTGAGCAGGGTTGTGTCATCTGCATAACGTAGATTGTTGATAGATCGTCCACCAATCCTAAAGCCAAGCTTCTCCTCATAGAGGCCTGCCTCTCGGATAATCTGCTCTGCATACAGGTTTGAAAAGGTATGGAGACAGGACACATCCCTGGCCTACACCCTTCCCAATTTTGAACCATACAGTGTTTTCCGGCTCTGTTCTGACTACTGCCTCTTGGTCCAAGTATAGGTTTCACATTAGCACTCCTAGGATAACAGAAATCTTTTCAAAATGTCTTATTTTCCTTATGTTTGTTGTAATGAGGTAACCTCCATTTTTTAATATTTACTATTGTTACTACTTATTGTTGTTGTTGTGTTGTTATGTGCTGTCAAGTTGCTTGTGACTCATAGAGACCCTATGTGCAACACCCCTAAACCCTGCTCTGCCCTGTGTCAATCTCCCTGTCTCTGACATACCCACCATGATTACCCCAGTCACTGAATCAATCCACTTCATAGAGGGTCTTTCCCTCCTGCACTGTCCCTTCAATCTCCCAAGCGAGACATCCTTATCCAAGGACCAGTCCCCTCTTTGCAACATGTCCTAAGTATGTCAGATGAAGCCTCAGAATCCTTGCCTCCAAGGAACAGTCTCGTTTAACCTTCCCCAGGATGAAACTGTTTGCTTTCTTAGCAGTTCATGGTACATTCAATACACTTCTCCAGCACCACAGCTCAAAGGAATCAATTCTCCTCCTATCCTCCCTAGTCATTGTGCAGCTCTCTGATGCACAGCAAGTGATTGCAATGACCATGGCCTGTGTCAGGTGCACCTTAGTCTCCAGAATGACACCATTGCTCTTCAGTACCCTGGAGAGGTCCCTGACAGCAGACTTTTCCATCACAATGCATCTTTTAATTTCCTTGCTGCTGGTGCCAAGAGTGTTGACCATGGAGGCAAGCAAACTAAAGCTGTGAACAATTTCAATCTCTTCACCACCCATCCTGCTGCTGCCAATGGGGTCCAGTGGTGAGAATCTTTGTCTTCTTGATATTAAGCCTCAATCCATATTGAAGGCTGCAAAACTTGACACTCTGAAGCAAGCACTTCAGGTCCTCCTCAGTTTCAGCAAGCAAGGTTGTGTCATCTGCATAACTCAGATTGTTGATGGATCTTCCACCAGTCCTGAGGCCACACATCTCCTATAAAGCCCAGCCTCCTGGATAATCTGTTTGGCATATCGGTTGGAAATGTATTGAGATAGGACACAGCCCTGGCATACACCCTTTCCAATTTTGAACCACGCAGTGTTTACTTGCTCTGTTCTGACGGCTGTCTCTTGTTCCATGTATAGGTTTCGCATTAGCACGATCAAGTGTTCTGGGATTCCCATTTTTCTCAGAATCAGCCACAGTTTGTTATGATCACAGTCAAAAGCTTTTGCATAATCGATTAAATACAGATAGACTTTTCTCTAGTATTCTCCACTTTCAGCTAATATCAGCTTTATCATTTATAAATCTATAAAAAGAAATGATTTATTATTACTAAACA
>NW_006400270.1:44638-61261 GCF_000299155.1 Elephantulus edwardii
TTTTATTGATTTGCATATAATAATTCATTTACTTTGTGCTGTATTCATGCACATTGTATTGTATGTAATCATTTATGTTTTATACAGTCATTCATAAACATTGCATTTTATATCATTGATTACTATTGATCTATGCCTATTATTACTTTATCTATTTAATTTCTTAAGGCAACTTTACTCTATTAAGTAGGTAGGTATTCCAGTGACTAAGTGTAGTGCAAAATACATTCTTTCCTGGGCCAGCGTAATAGGAAGTCTGCTTCCTGAACACCTCCAGAGCACCCGACACAGAAGGACTAAAAGGCCATCCTGACACAGTTTGTGGGAGTCAGCTGTCTGGAGGCTGGCAGACACTAGGTCAGAGGATTGGCACTTAAGGCTCTCTTAGGAAGGCAATGGCTCATGAGGCTTCTAGTATCCCACTCTTATTCGAAGTTCCTAATCTTGGGTATACCTTCCTGTAAGGTGAGATTCCAGGGGAACAATAAAATGAATATGAATTAGAAACATAAACATCAATCCAAAGATAAATACTTAGGGGCCAGCAGAAAGTTCTGTGTTGGTCACTGTGAGGAGTAGGCAAAGTTGAATACTCCCTGACATCTAGGATATGGCAGGCATCTGCTCAAAAATCTTTATGCTTAAAAAAATTTTTCCTTCAGTTTTAAGACAAATCTCCTCTAAACACTAACCCACCTCCTGCTTAATCTGGAAAGCATATGACAGGTCAGATAATGGCAATTCCAGCAAGTGTTGTAAGTCATGGCCATATGGTGTCCCCAAGCTTCATGTTTACACTTGTACCTAGGTAGATTAGCCAGTCACTGGCACAGAATCTGTCTGAATGCCATCTGGCCTCTCTGCTGCAGGTTGTAGTGGAAAGCCAGCCTACATACCTCAATAGCTAGGTGAGGCTGTGGCCATTTAAAGTGAGCTGGTGACCCTGCACTGCAGGAGGGAAGCAGGATTTTCCCACTGTCAGACATGCAATGAATGGACAGAGACATGCACTCTGGGGAAGAAAGATTGGTTTTAAGATGAATGTTCCAGATTGATTGCAAGCTTTAGTTTGAAGCTGCAGTCATTCATGCAGACTTCTCCTCAGTCCTTGACTTGTATGAGTGCCTCCTCCCACCCCCACCCCATTCCCTCTGCTCATTTCTGGCCCTTGGGAGTTAGTTAACCTTAAAATCTAAGAGCCTACATTTTAGAATTGTTGATTTGTAAATGGAAAGATTCTGGATGTAGTCTCATATGTTCCTGATAGTCAGCTCTGGTTTGAGGTTCTAGGTAATTTTTAAACCTCCATAAATCTCGGTCTCTTTGTCTATGAAATAAAAATCCTCATAGTGTCAAACGGAGCACTTGCTAATCTGAGGTAATCTGTGTCAATCACCTGGTCTTTAGTTGGTGTGCAATAAAATTAGGTTCTCCCTCCCCTGGATTTATCTGGTATAATTCCTTCCTGTGAAACTCACTGATAAGCGAAACGATTTAGG
Organism: Elephantulus edwardii; assembly: GCF_000299155.1. NCBI lineage: Eukaryota > Metazoa > Chordata > Mammalia > Macroscelidea > Macroscelididae > Elephantulus > Elephantulus edwardii. The sequence continues at coordinate 46,138 of NW_006400270.1, forward strand.
TAATTTGCCTTTAACTCCAGCAATGAAATAAAATATTTATCAGAATAATTTTGATGATCCTTTGGCATGGCGGGGTCACAGAAGCGATGAGATAAAATGAAGCTGACCTATTGAATGGAGGAGAAAAGTTAGCAGGTAAAAGTGTAGGGAGGCATAGATATGCGTTCAGGGACCTAGAGTCTTCCCTGGGGAGATTCAAATTACACTTAGTTTGATATGCATGTGCTGGACTTTTTTGAGCTTGGTAGACTTGCTGTGAGCCTATTTCGAATTCCTCACTCTCTCAAATTTCAGATCTAGTCTCTGGAAATGCTTCTAATCAATGCCAGATAGTTGTACTATGCTTCCCTTCATCCGGAAAGGTGGGAGACGCAGCTGTTGATTAATCCATACATGAAGCTTTCATAGGACAAGATATGAATTTAAATGTTAGAAGCTGTGATTTTTTTGTTTCAATTCATCCTTTCATTTTTAAAAAGTTTTCTTTTATATTGGTTTGTATATAAGCTCCATATACAGAGTTTCACACTTACCTTTACGTGCTTCAAATAATAATTTTCATACATTATAAATTGTACAAAGTTTTATAGAATTAATTGCCTTTGAACTATGCCCACCATTGTTCCATCTTTTCAAGTCCCTGATGGATATTTCCCATTTTCTTTAGTCCCTTCCCCCATCTACCAAACTGTATGACCTGGTGATTTCCCCCTGACCATCATCATCCCTCTGTTCCCACCTTTTCTCCTCTTGGATTCCCATATAGATTTTACTAATTACCCTTCTATTTTTACAATGGTCTGAGTTAGTTCACGCAGCATAAAGCTCTCCAGTCTCTCCCAAGTTACGTAGATTTAAAAAAAAAAATCATTGTTCCTGTGAACTGCAGAGTATTCCATCCTGTGAATGTACCAAATTTCTTAAACCTTTCCATTGTAGTTGGACATTGGGGCTTTTTCTCCATTTGTGTCTCACTTCTATTTTCTTGGAGTACATTCTTAGAAGCAGAATAATGGGGTCATAAGGAACTTCTATGTTCAGCTTCCCCCCCCCTACTTCTTTCCCCCTATTAATTTATTTACAGAATTTGAATACGTTGTTTTCAAGAACAAATTCTTTCAATTTCCCTCACCCCCTCACCCATCAAATTGTACAACTGCATGATTAATCCTTCCCTCCTGCTGCACATCCTCATATCTCTGCTTCCAACATTTCCCACCCCTCTTGGATTCTTATGCCTGTTCTACAATAGTGGTGTTATAGAATATTTATCTTTTTTGGAGTGAGTTCACTCAGCATAATGCTCTTCAGTCCCTCCCAAGTTAGGTAATAATTTACAAAATGCATGCTGCATAGTACTCCATTGTGTGAATGTACCATAATTTCTCTATTCATTCATTTGAGGTTGGACATTTGGGCTGTTTCCATGCTCTTGTGATGGTGAATAATGCTGCAGTAAACATTGGTGTACAAGTCTAAGTTTGTACCTCAGTTCTCATTTTCTCAGGGTATATTCCAAGTAGTGGAATAGTTGGATCATATGGAATTTCTATGTTCAGCTTTTTGAGGAAATGTCAAACTGCCTTCCAAAATTGTTGTACCATTTTTACCCTCCCATCAACAATGTATAAAAGTTCCTTTCTCATCACATCCTTTCCAACATTTACCCTGTTAAACTTTGCCACTGTTACTGAAGTAAGATGGTACCTCATTGTGGTTTTGATTTGCATTTCTCTTATTGTCAAAGAGGTGGAGCATTTCTTCTTGTGTCTGTTTGCCATTTGAATATGTTCAGTTTTTTGAGTAAATGTTAAATGTCTCCCAGAGTGGTGGTACCATTTTACAATCCCACCAACAATGTATGAGAGCTCCAACCTCTCCATATCCTCTCCAACATTTACTGCTTGCTGTCTTGTTAAACATTGTCACTACTATTGGGGTAAAATGGTGTCTCATTTTTATTTTGCTGTGCATTTCTCTTATTGCCATTGATTTTGAGCACTTCTTCATGTGTCCATTGGCCACCTGAATGTATTTCTCTATGAAAAGTCTTTCCATGTCTTTTACCTCTTTTGTAATTTGGTTATCAGTCTTTTTCTTTTGGAGACACTGTAAAATTTTTTAAGTATTCTGTAAAGTTTTGTTATGTGATTCTTCTATGGGTTAGTATTGCAAAATGTTTGGGCTTTTTTCTCCTTCATTCCTCCCCTCCCACCTCAGTCAGTCCTTTTCACTCTATTGGAAAACGTTATTGATGTATACATAGGGATGTAATCTTCAGAAGGTCCCATTCATCAATTTTATCTTCTCATGAATGTACATTTGTGGCTGATTTGTCAGCTTGTTATGTCATATGCTAGGCCAACTAAGCTTGATTTCATTGGGGATTTACCCCTAGGTGTGAGATATGGATCCTGCTTCACCTTTCTGCAGGTAGAAGTCCAGTTTTGCCAGTACCGTTTGTTTAAGAGATAGTCATTTCCTTATTTGATAGGTTATGTCTTCTTGTCGAATATCAGTTGAGCATAGATAAATGAGTTCATTTCTGTGCTCTCAATTCTGTTCCATTTGTCTATGTGCTTGTAATTGTACCAGACCACGCTGTTTTTGTTTATTAAAGCTGTATAGTAGGTTTGAGAACAGGGAGTGCTATGCCTGCCACTTCAGTTTTGTTTTTCAGAAGCGTTTTGCTTAATTGAGGTATTTTTCATTTCTGGAAAACTTTTTTTTCAATCTCCTTGAAAAATTAATTTGGTATCTACATTGGGCTTGCAGGATTGTGATTTTCACTGTATTGAGTCTTCCTATCTATGAGCAGAGAATATTTTTTTCCATTTATTTAGATCTCATTGTTTTTCATAGTAGTGCTTGGTAGTTTTTCTTGTAAAGGTTTTGTGCCACTAGTTAGGTTTATTCCCAAGAATCTCAGTTTGTATTTGGTAATTATAAATGATACTGGGTTTTTGTTTGTTTGTTTGTTTCCTAGTCTGTGTTTTCTTTGTTAGCATAGAAGAAACCCATTAACTTTTGTATATACTGATCTTATATGTTGCACTCTATTGAATACATTGCCTAGCTCTAACAGGTTTGGTTGGGGTTGTTGTTGTTTTTTTTTTTTTTTTTTTTGTATTTTTTTCTTGAGATCATGGGATTTTCTGTTTATACTATAATATCATCCGCATATAGTAATAATTTAACCAACTCTTTGCCTATATGAATGCCTCTTATTTCCTTCTTTTATCGTATTGTCCTAGAAAGTACTTCTAATACAATATTGAATAGTAATGATGGCAATAAGCATCCTTGTCTGGTCTTTGTTCACAAGTAAAATGCTTTGTCTTTCTCTATTGAGAATGATATTGGCTCTTGGTTTGGCATACATATTTTCCACTATGTTGGGGAAATTCCCTTCTATTCCAGTTTTACTAAGTGTCTTAATCAGGAAGCCATGTTGAATTTTGTCAAATATCATTTCCACATCAATCAGTACAATCATGTGGTTCTTTTTATTTGCTTTGTTAATGTTATGAGTTATGATAACATATTTTTTCTTATGTTTACCATCCTTGCATAGTTGTTATTAATCCTATTTGGTCATGAATAATTTTTCTGTGGTATGCTGTTGGATTCAATTTGCCAGAATTTTGTTAAGAATGTTTGCACCAATATTCACGAGAGATATTGGTCTGTAGTTTTCTTTTTTAAAATATCTTTATCTGGTTTTTCTATTAGAGATAATGCCTACTTCCTAGAATGTTTGTGGGAGTGTTTCTTCTTTTTTCATTTTTTTTAAGTAATTTAAGTAGAATTGGTGTTAAATTTTCTCTGAGTGCTGATAGAACTCAGCCAAGAAGCCATCTGGCCCAAGACATTTTTTGGTGATGGAGTCTTTTTATGACCTGTTCAATCTCCTCATTTGTGATGGATCTCTTCAAGTATTCCAATTCTGTCCATTTCAATCTGGGTAGAGCATGAGTTTCAGCAACTTGTCAATTTCCTCTGGGTTTTCAATTTTATTAAGACTATCATTTTTATAATATATTGATAACGTAGATTTCATTTCCTCTGATTGTTTTGTGATGTCACCTTTACTTTTCTTTTTTGTTTACCTTTACTTTTCTTAATCGATTTACTCATGTATTCTCTTTTTTTCTTTTGTTAAGTTTGCCCTTTTTTTTGACCATTCTTAAAAAAACTCAGCTCCTAGTCTTGATAGTTTCCGTTGTTTTTTTATTTAATTTATTTCACCCTTTGTCCTTATAATTTCCTCTATCCTAGCAACTGTGAGATTAAATTGCTGTTCTTTTTCTACTTGACAAAGTTGTTGAAATAGATCATTGATTTTGCTTCTTTCTTCTTTTTTGCTTACCAATTGCTATGAACTATCTCCAGAGGACTGCCTTAGCTGTATCCTAGAGGTTTTGACATGTTTCCTTTTTTATTGTTACTTGTTTTGAGGAACTTTTAAATTTAATTCTTTATTCCTTTTATAATCCAATTATGTTTTAGCAGGGTGTTATTTAGCTTCCACTTGGGTGGTTTTATAAGCTTTATCTTCTTGTCATTAATTTCTAGTTTTATGACATTGTTGTTTGAGAGGACACTTTGCATTATTCCTGGTGGGTATTTTTTTTTTTTTTAATTTGTTGAGGCTTGCTTTGTGTCCTAAAAGATGATACATTCTACAGAATGTATCATATGCCCTTGAAAAGAGAGTAAATTGACTTTTAGTTGAATGCAATATCCTGAATAAAACTACAAGGTCATATTGGCTGATTGTATAGTTTAGATCTTATACATTTTTGTTAAGTTTCTCTTAAGCTGATCTATCCTTTAGTGAGAGTGGTATATAATTTCTAATACCACTGTTGTGGTGCTATCTACTTTTTAAAAATTCAATTCTGCCAAAAGTTTTATGTACTTTGTAGGTCTATCATTTACTGAATAGATGTTGATCATTATGGTTTCTTGATCTATTGTGCATTTTATCATTAAATAGTGTCCTTCCTTATTTTTTTATTGTGGTTTTCATCCAGAATTCTATTTTATCTGAGTTTAGTATTGTCATTCCTGCTTTTTTGTGAATACCATTTTCTTGGTATTTTCTTTTACAGTCCCTGATTTTTAATTTATCTTTCACTTCAATTTGGATGCTCATTTTCTATACGTGCTTTTTAAATTAATTTTAATGAACATTTACAATAATTTTGGATTTCCATTCATTCACTATTGCATTTTTCTCCCTGCCCACCCCTCCCCACCCCCAGTTCACTCATCTCACTGAAAAGTAAAAGAAAAATTCCTTCATTGGTATACAATACTCACTCCACTACGCAACCTTCATTCTGGACTCCCGTCTTAAACATAACATCCAATTATATATCACTTTTAAGCTGTCCTCTCCCTCATATGTTTCAATGCAGTATACATAAGTTATTCAATTTTTTTTTCAGTCTCTACACAACCCTGATGTCAGTCCTGTTCTACAACAGTGGCGCTATGCAGTATTTGTCCTTTTGTGACTGAGATATTTCACTCAGCATAATGTCCTCCAGGCTCACCTATTTTGAAAAATATTGCATGAGTTCCTTATTTTTCAATGCAGCATAGTATTCCATTGTGTGTATATACCACAGCTTCTCTATCCATTTGTTTGTTGATAGGCACTTAGGTTGTTTCCTACTCTTTGGTATTATGAACAAAGCTGAAACAAACATGGGTGTGCATATATCTGGGTGGGAGGCAGTTATGGTTTCTTTAGGATATATTCCCAGTAGAGGAATTGCTGGGTCAAATGATATTTCTATTTGCAACTTTTTGAGAAAGCGCCATACAGCCTTCCATAGTGGGTGCACCATTTTACACTACCACCAAGGGAATAAGGGTTCCAGCTTCTCTACAACCTTGCCAGGATTTGTTGTTTGCTGCTCTGTTAAATTTTGCTATTCTTACTGGAGTTGTTTTGTCACCTCCTTTTTGATGTGTCTCTTGTAGGCAACATATTATGAGTTTATTATTATTGTTGTTGTTGCTGTTGTTGTTATGTGCCATCGAGTCACTTGTGACTCATAACAACCCTATGTACAAGAGACCTAAACACCATTCTATCCAGTGCCAACCTAGTCATCTCAAGCACACTCATTGCCACCACTCCAGTCACAGAATCGATCCATCTCATGGAAGGTCTTCCTCTCCTGCACCGCCCCTCCACTCTGCCAAACATGATGTCCCTCTCCAAGGACCAGTCCCTCCTTGGAACATGCCCAAATTAGGTCAGACAAAGCTTCAGAAAACTTGACTCCAAGGAGCATTCTGGCTTCACCTTCTCCAGGACAAACCTGTTTGTTCTCCTAGTAGTCCATGGTATATTCAACACTCTTCTCCAGCACCACAGCTCAAAGGCATCAATTATTTTTCTATCATCCCTATTCACTGTCCAACTCTCTGATGCATAGCTGGTAATTGCGAAGACTATATCCTGGATCAGGCACACCTTAGTCTACAGCCTGACTTCATTGCTCTTCAATACTCTTGAGAGGTCCCTCACAGCTGACTTTCCCAATGCAATTTGTCTCTTGATTTCCTGGCTGCTGTTACCAAGAGTGTTGACTGTGGAACCTAGTAAACTAAAACTATTAACTATCTCAATGTCTTCACCATCAGTACTGATGCTGCCAAGAGAATCTTTGTTTTCTTGATGTTGAGCTTCAATCCATATAGGAGGCTGCAGTCGTTGGCCTTCTGCAGCAAGCGCTTCAGGTCCTCCTCAGTTTCAGCAAGCAGGATTGTGTCATCTGCATAACGCAGATTATAGATGATCCTTACACCAATCCTGATGCCACATTTCTCCTCATATTATTATTATTCATTCTGCTACTCTTTTTCTTTTATTTAGTGCATTTAGGTCATTCACATTAATTGTGATTATTGACAGATCAGGTTTTCTTTTTCCCATGTTTCTTTTTCAGTTGTTTATGGTTACTATGATCCATCCATTTTCCTTTGATATCTCTGTGTGAAGGACTTCCTTTAAAATATCTTGTATAATTTGCTTTTGCTTTTGTAAATTCATTTAGTTCCTGCTTTTCTACAAATAATCAAATATTTTCTTCATATTTTATGGATAGCTTTGCTCAGTAAAGAACTCTCAGTTAGCAATATTTTCTTTCAACCTTCTGTATACGCTATTCTATTATCTTTTTGCTCACCCATTGTTCTGCTGGAAAATTGAAATTAATTGTTTCTGTTTTGTAGGTAACTCTGTTTTCCCCATTCTGCTTCTAGTATTCTATCTATATCTTTTATTTTGGAGAATTTGACTATAATATGTCTGTTGCTTTTCTTTTTGAGTCTAGTCTTTTCTGTGTTTGTTGAGCTTTTTGAATGTAGATTTAGATCATTCTTCATAATATCTGGGAAGTTCTCTTCTAATACCTCTTCCACAGCTTTCTCAATGATTTCCCTGTCCCTTTAGTGTTCTAGAATTCCAGTCATACATATGTCAACATTTCTACGCCAACCCACATGATTCTAATATTCTCTTCATTTTCTTTTTATCTCATCTCTATAGTGCTGGCCACTCTCCTAATGGAAGTAATTTCTGGGAATATTTACCTTTCCAAAAGTCTTTCAGGTTCTCTCTGGTCTGCAATGCAGCCATGCAGAAATCTTCCCTCTCCCAGACTTTATTGTCCTCCTTAACTCTATTGTCTACCTCTCTCTGTGGAGCGACAGTGTGGTGGAAAGCCAGGTGCTCCACTTAAGTAGTTTCTTTCCAAGGGGCTTTGAAGGCGGCCCTCTCTCTAGCACCTCAGTGTGCCAGCTGAAAAAAATTAGTCTCTCTCTGCTTGTCCCAAACTCTATTGCCCTCTTTGGTCCATGGGATAGCCCCACAGTGGCAGGGATCTACAAATAGAGGAACCCTTCTCCACGGGAAGCTCAAACCCTTCTCTGCCCTACAGCTGAAAATGCTGGCTCTGGGAAAGAATATTTCACTGGATGACACCTTCTCTCCTGAAGTCTGAAGTCTAATGACCTCTTTTATCTCTGGAGTGGCATGAGATCAGAGGTACCAACTTAAACAATTTCTGTCCAGGGATGTTTAAGAAAGTGAGGTTTTCCCCCTGCTTGTAGCTGTCTGTCCCACTCTCTATTGTCCCCTTTGTATCCTGTGGTAGTGAAGATCTCCAAATGGAAGAATTTTTTTTTAAGGAAGGTTCGTTCAAGCCCTTCTCTCCATCACACATGAAAGTGCTGGCTCTGGGCAAGACTGTTTCAGTGGATGAAATCTTCTTTCCTGAAGTCTAATGTGAATTTTTGTCTCTGGAGTAGCATAAGATTAGAGACGCCAACTTAAGCAGTTTCTGTCCAGGGGCCTTTGAAGGTTGCTGTCTTTCTAGCACTTCAGTGTATCAGCTGAGAAAAGTTGAGTGTTTCTTCTGATTGTAACTCCTTGTTCCAAATTCTATTTTCTTCTTTGGGCCCTGGGATGGCCCCATGGCAATGAACATCCTCAAATGAAAGAAACTTTCTCCAGGGGAGTTTTACACCCTTCTCTCCTGGGCACAGAAAGTGTGGAGTCTGGGCAAGAGTTATGACTTGTATTGCCAAGGAGTCTCGACTGTATTTTTATTGGTCTGTTAGGCTTTTTTAACAAGGCTTGTACTTATTTCTGAAAAGAGTCACCTTGTCTTGTAAAAGACTCTGGGTGTAGTAGTTTGTGGCATTTCAAGTCTCTCACTGGTTTGAACAAACCCCTCAGTATTATTCTCACCAAAAAATTCTAGGACCTATCTATTGTAGGGAGGAATATTACAACTACTGGCCAAGTTCCAGGAAATCAACTAAAGACAGAAGTGTGGACTTTGTTCCTTCACAGTGTTCCAGTGAATATTGCTACAATTAAGGAACTTACTGCTCAAAAATCAAATTTATTGATTTTTGCAAATGGCAACTACAAGGAGATTGCCCTATTAAATGATCTTCCTGATGTTTCCTTTATGTTTTTTGTTAAATAGCAGCTCTTATGGCAAGACAAATGTAAACTTATAAAAACCAAAGACAGAAATGTATCTCTAAAAGCTAGCTACTCTGAGATATCAAAGGGCAGAAGATATTCTTCTGTATAAAGAGAAAATTATGGAAGGAAGTTATCCCTTAGTCTTATATCTATGGTAGTGGTTGTTTTTGTTGTGTTCCATTGAATCTGAGCCAATTTATAACTTACCCTCCAGCAGGTTTTCTGATTTTGCAAATTGCATAAAAGGAAATTATCTTTTGAGGGGAAGGCATTTTGTGAAGATTCCTGATAGTAGATCTCCTGGGTTTGACTCCAAGAGTGTATATATGTCACCAGAGCAGCCCAAGTCTGTTATCAGTGAAAATGTTGTATATGCACAACATAAGAGTGAAGTCACAATCTGAAATGAAGAGACTTAATCAGTACTGAATTTCACAGCATGGCTTTTCCCTATACATTCGATGTAGCATGGTAGACTGGATTAGAATAAAGGACTCACGAGTCAGAGGAAGAGATTTCTGTTCTTGTTCAGTGTCTTCTAAGAGAAATTTCTTCAGTTATAATATGAGATAGTGATGCTTCCCACCTTCCCTGGGTTTTCAGTTCATGCTTAGTCTTATTGCCACAAGTATGGAGAGAGTTAGCTTATTCTTAATGAGAATTAAAGGAAAGTAAGTTAATAACATGTAAACTGTGAGACTCAGAGATGATTTCTCCTGCCTTTCATCATAAGGATGCTTTTCAATGTCAGATAAGGAACAGAGGATCAAACTTCTGATTGTATTCTTTAGCACTGAAGGCTGAATCCTAATAGTGAGAAATTTAAACTGGGAACATTAAGCTATTTCTGAAAATAATAGCACATATTTAGTGGAGAAACTCACATTTAAGCTATGGACAAAGATTTTAACTTTGACTGTCCCTGGAATAAGGTTGGGAGAACACAGAATTGAGAAATATTTTTTCAGAGTAAGCCCTTATCCTTCAAAAATTCCAAATTGTTATACAGATGTTGCAAAGAGCTGTTTCTTTTTTAATTTCTCCTTTATTCTATCCAAGAAGTCTACATGGCACATGCTTCTAAGGGGAGTTAATTATTGTCCAAATTAACCCCACCGTTTCAGAAATAAACTATCTAGAAAAATGTTGAGTTCGGGTGAAGTCTTTAAGCTTCAGTGTAGCTGATCTTCATGTTGGCTTTTAAAGTGGCTGGGTTCTGGAGATGTGCATCTCTCTCATCCTCAGACAGCCCAAAGTTGCATACAATCAGGGATCACAAGAGCTATGAAAAACCTATAATTAATGAAGTTTGGAAATCTATGTGGGCTTGGTTCATAGGACAATATAATTTACTAGATGAAAAGAAGAAAAAAAATTGTATAGAAAGACTATGGTTCAGCCTAAGAGTTCATCACTGGTATTACAGTAGCCTATCTCTTCTTATGTGACATTGAGTGAGTCTCTAGCCTCAGGTTTATCTTCTTTCTCATTTGTAAGTATACAAGTAACCTCTTCATAATAAGTTTGTGTATTCCTTGGAAATTTTGAAGATTGTTGTTGTTGTTGTTATGTTCCATCTAGTCACTTGCGACTCATAAGGACCCTATGTACAAGAGCTCTATGTGCTCTTCTATCCTGTGCCAAACTAGCCATCTCAAAATAACTTATTCCCACCTCTCTAGTCACAGAATTGATCCATCTCATCAAAGGTCATCCTATTCTTCGCAGCCCCTCCACTCTGCCAAACATGATGTCCCTCTCCAAGGGCCAGTCCCTTTTTGCAACATGGCCAAAATATGTCAGATGAAGCTTCAGAATCCTTGACTCCAGGGAACATTCTGGCTTCACCCTCTCCAGGACAAACCTGTTTGTTCTCCTAGCAGTCCATGGTATATTCAACACTCTTCTCCAGTACCACAACTCAAAGGCATCAATTTTCTTTCTATCAACCCTAGATACTGTCCAACTCTCTGATGCATAGGATGTAACTGCAAAGACTATAGCCCGGATCAGGCGCACCTTAGTCTGCAGCCTGACATTATTGTTCTTCAGTACTCTTGAGAGGTCCCTCACAGCTGACTTTTCCAATGCAAATCGCCTTCTGATTTCCTGGCTGCTGTTACCAAGAGTGTTGACTGTAGAACCAAGTAAACTAAAACCGTTAACTATCTCAATCTCTTCATCATCCATACTGATGTTGCCAATTGGCCCAGTGGAGAGAATCTTTGTTTTCTTGATGTTGAGCTTCAGTCCATATATGAGGATGTAGTCCTTGATGTTCTGTAGCAAGCGCTTTAGGTCCTCCTCAGTTTCAGCAAGCAGAGTTGTGTCATTCCCATAACGCAGGTTGTTGATGATTCTTCTACCAATCCTGATGCCACATTCCTCTTCGTATAGCCCAGTGTCTCGGATGATCTGTTCTGCATACAGATTGAAAAGGTATGGAGACAGAATACATCCCTGACGAACCCCCTTCTTGATTTTGAAGATTAAGCAAAAAAAAAAAAATAGACCAATGGCATTTTGAAAAATATTAAAATTAATCAAATATTATAATTTTTTAAATTATCATTATTATGTTCAAGAAGTAATAAATTTTTAATTTAAATGTATTTCTCTATTTACTATATTTCTGTTTGGCATTTTCAAATATATATATTTGTATTGAAGAATCACCCTCAATCAGTTTAAGAATGTCCTTTAGGAAATTCTTTCAATTTTTTGTTGTTGTTATTGTTGTTGTTGTTCTTATGTGCCATCGAGTCTCCTGCCACTCATAGTGATTCTATGTACAACAGCCCTAAACTCTGCTTTATCCTGTGCCAATCTCATTGTCTCTGACACACCTGCCCCCATTACCCCCGTCACTGAATCAATTCACCTCATAGAGGATCTTCCTTTCCTGCGCTGTCCCTCTGCCTTCTCAAGTCTTTCTCCAAGGACTGTCCCCTCCTTGCAACATGTCCAAAGTACGTCAGACAAAGCTTCAGACCTTTTGTTATGCTAGAAAAATTTAATAATAAAATTTTGGGGGAAAATCACTTCATATGAAAAATACAGCCTCACTCACAATGGCTTTAGAATCTTGATTTGGAAAACAAAAAAGTACATCATCAAGTACAAAAAAAACAGGTAATAATTTAAATTCTCACCCAGAAAAACACAGTACAATACAAGGAAAAGCATTACACTGTTACTTATGATAGCAGATCATTGTCTAAAAGTGGCTAAGTACAGTGTACTTTATTGATGGTGCATGCCAAGATGGACTTTCTAAGCCTCTCTCCTTTCTGAGGACAACTGGATGAAAACTGTGTCAAGGATGTGAGATTCTCAGTTGGGACAAAGACTTCCCAGCATTTCAGGTTTTCTTTCTCTTTTATTGCTGTTGCTGAGGCTGGTGGTTCAAGGAGTTTTTATCTTTAGAAGCCATGTGAACCATCAGGTTGTCCACTCTGTTGCTGTAGACAAATTAGTTATACCAGGAACTTAGTTTGCATCAAAGGCGCAAGAGTGGATGTCACTGTTAAAATCACAGGAGACAGTCTTGTCTTTAGTGTATTCCAGGATGCCGTTGAGGTGTCTTTCTGATGCCTGCTTTAATACTTTCTTTTTTAATATTTAGTTGTTTTATTAAAGGGTTTTTTTTTATTTTATATTGATTTGCTGAGAAAATTTGCACGCATGGTTTCTTGATACCATAATATTTGACAGCTTTCTCCAGATAGCAAGTCAGATCCATGACCAATACATTGGGAGTAGGAAATGGAAAGACATGCCAGTAAGTTTCCCATTCTACTCAAAGATGATCTTGCCTATGGCCTTACAGCACCAGCAGATGTAGAGACAATGTTCTGGGAAGCTCCACAGCCATTACACTACAGCTTGCCAGTGGCACTATCCAGCCTTCTGAGAGGCAATAATAGTATGGACAGTGGTCATTAGTCCTTCTATGATATAGAAGTTATCATGGATGACCTTGATCAGGGGTGCTAAGCAGTTTTTGCAGGAGAATTGTTGACAATCTTGAGAAAAATGTCATATTTCTCATGATTCATATACTCAACACCAGCCACATCCTACTTGATATTCACAGGATCTCACTCTTGGAAGGTAGTGATGACTTTTCCATTGATGATAAGCTTCATGTTTCAGCTGTAATAGTACCCTTGAATTTGCCATGAGTGAAATAAAATTGGAACATATAGACCAATTAGTTGAGGTTAATGAAGGGGTCATGAGTGGCAAGGAAATCTACTTTGCTAGAGGTAAAAGTAGCTTGGTGACAGGCATCCAATGTGGCCAAATGTCTATACTCTGATCTTCACCAATGTGTCTTGGGAATGTAGCTAAGATTTCATGATAAGGGTATCTGTCATTCCACTAGGAGGAGAAAAATCTCATTATGGAACTTTAAACTAAGGCACTTAACCAGTAAGGGGAAGGGGGAAATATAGACTCATTTGTAATGCCAAAGAAAAGCAAACAATAGAGAAAAAATATATAGACTGGCAAATCTCTGTTAACTAAAAAAGAAACAGAGAGATTCTAAATAGGAGCACATACCTGTGTAAGAGCAACTGGGCAGGGGCCATTGAATGAAAACCACTGGGTAGGAAATGGACAGGGCGAATTTGAATAGGGACCTCAATCATGAGCACACCCAGACAGCAAAGGGTTGAGTGAGGTCCCCCAAGTGTTTGACCTTCCCTTGTAATCACCCCAATCCTGTGCCCACCTCATACCATTTGGCTCCACAATGGTGTCTACACATCTGGTCAATCAACTTGTCTTTGATCGGGAGCACCTTGACTTGTCTTACCAAGAAGAGGTTGCTTTCACAGGCTCTGAATTGACATTTCCCTGAAGTCAGAAGTTCAGAAAAGCACACAAGTGGGGTAGCTTCCCAACTGATCTCTAAAGCATTGTCTTCAGATCAAGAAAATATCAATGTCTCAAAGAAAGCAAGGTATCCCACACAATATCCAAGAGCAAAGAAAGATGTCACCCCCAAACGATGACACAGTATCAATGGATTTCCTGAAGTCAGAAAGTCTGATGGAACTTTCTGACACAGAATTTAAAAGAATGATTGAATATATTCAATGGATCAAAGGCAAACATGATGAGTTACAAGATGCTACAAGCAAAAACCAGGAGGAATTTAAAAAAAAAACCACACACAAACAATGAAAAACAATGCAGAGAAAACAAACGAGGCTTTAGTGGCACTGGGGGGTGGGGAACACAAAAAACAGCACTATCCAAAATATAAGGTCCAATGTTTCAGATGCTGTCAACATGATGGAGGGATACATGAGCAGGGTTGAACAGATGGAACTCAGAGACAGTGAAATAGGAAACAGAATTGTCACCCCTGGTCTGCTAGGGCAAACAGCAGACTCAAAAAAGAAGGAAAATGCAGGACCCTGCTGGAGCAGGGGCTGTTGTGTGAGAGCACCTGCGTAAGTGTTACTAGGCAGGGAACACTGAGAAAACACTGGGTAGGAAACGGACAGCAGAAATCTGAGTAAGGACCTCAATCGTGAGCACACAGAGACAGCAGAGGTTTGAGCAAGGTCCCCCAAGTGTTTGACCTGCCCTTGCGATAATCCAAGCCTTTGCCTGACTCACCCCATTAGGCTCCACACCAGTGCCTGCACGTCTGGGCAATCAACTTGCCTTTAAACGGGAGCACCTTGACCTGTCTTAGCAACAAGAGATTGCCCTAGCAGTTGCTGAACTGACATTTTTCTGAAGTCAGAAAGTCAGAGAAACGTACAAGTTCGGTAGCTACTGAACTGATCTCAAGAGCATTGTCTTAAGATCAAGAACACATACCAATGCCTCAAAGAAAGCAAACTATCCCACACAATACACAAGAGCAAAGCAAGATGTCACTCACAAAGGGCGACACAGTAGCAGTGGATACCCTGAAGCCGGAAAGTCTCATGGAACTTTCTGACACAGAATTTAAAAGAGGAGTGACTGAATATTACCAATGGATGAAAGACAAACTTGATGAATTACAGGATACTAGAAACAAAGACCAGGAGGAGTTTAAAAAAATGCAAAACATTGCAGAGAAAACAAATGAGGCATTAG
>NW_006400270.1:62828-63946 GCF_000299155.1 Elephantulus edwardii
TGGAAGCTGAACAACACCTTGCTTGAACATGACTGGGTAGTAGAAGAAATAAAAAATGAAATTAAAAAGTTTCTTGAAACTAATGACAATGAAAACATCACCTGCCAAAACCTCTGGGAAACAGCCAAAGCAGGATTCAGAGGTCAATTTATAGCAATAAGCAAACACATCAAAAGACAGTAAAAACAGACTATTGATTCTCTAACCCAATATCTCCAGAAAATTGAAAAATAACAGCAAGAAAACCCAACACCCTTTAAAAAAATGGAAATTATAAAAACTACAGCAGAAATAAAAGAAATAGAAAACAGAAAAACAATGGAAACTATCAACAAAACTAGGAGTTGGTTCTTTGAAAAGGAGAACAAAATCGATAAACCACTAGCAAAACTCACAAAATAAAAGAGGGAGAAGACACAAACAAACCGAATAAGAGATGAATCAGGCAACATCACAACAGACCCAACGAAAATAAAAAAGCGAACATTAGAGTACTATGAAAAACTATACTAAAACAAATATGAAAATCTAGAGGAAATGGACAGATACTTAGAAAAACACAACCTACCTAAACTGACACAAACCGAAACTGAACATCTGAACAGACCCATTAGAAAAAGAAGAAATTGAAAAGGTAATACAACAACTTCCAACCAAGAAAAGCCCTGGACCAGATGGTTTTACAAGCGAATATTATCAACCATTCAGAGAAGAACTATTACCAATTATAAATAAATTATTTCAGAAAATAGAAGAAGATGGAAACCTCCCAGATTCATTCTATGAAGCAAACATATCTTTGATACCAAAGCCAGGAAGAGACAGCACCAAAATGGAAAACTATAGGTCAATATCTCTCATGAACTTTGATGCAAAAATCCTGAATAAAATACTGGCAAATAGAATCCAACGATTATTGATGTTCTTATGTGCCTTCGAGTCATTTGCAACTCATAGCGACCCCATGTACAACAGCCCTAAACCGTGCTCTATCCTGTGCCAATCGCATTGCCTCTGACACACCCATCCTGATCACCCCAGTCACTGAATCAATCCACCTCATAGAGGGTCTTCCCCTCCTGCGCTGTCCCTCTACTCTACCCAGACTGATGTCCCTC
>NW_006400270.1:64046-67791 GCF_000299155.1 Elephantulus edwardii
GCTTTGACAAGCACTGTGGCAATTGGACAATTAAAACAGACTTTCGGGGGGGGAGAAGAACGAACTGGGGAGTCGGGTAGAGAAAACAGTGCTACAATGAATGAATGAAAACCCAGAATCTCTGTAAATGTTTCTTAAAACTAATAAAATTTAATATTAATTTTTAAAAAAAAGGAAAAAGAAGAAAACCTAAGAATAATGTGTTACACTATCAACAAAAATAGCATGACCCTCATTGGAATCCCAGAAAAAGGAAGCAGCAAGTAAAGGCACTAAAAAATTTGTGGAAGAACAATTCCCAGGAATAATGAAGAATGGGAGAATATATATTCAGGAAGCTCAGCAAACACCATACAGACTAGACCCCAGAAGTAAAACATCAAGTTATATCATAGTTAAATTTGTTAGAAACAAAGATAAGGAGAGAATCCTGAAAGCAGCAAGGGAGAAACAAAGAGTAACCTATAAGGGAGAACAGATAAGATTAGGGGCCAATTTCGCAACAGAAACAATGCAAGCAAAAAGAAAATGGAAAAACACTCAAAGAATCAAGAATATTGTACCCAGCGATATTATCCATCAAATATGAAGGAGAGATCAAAATATTATCAGGGAAGGAGAACATAAGAGAGTTTGTAAAAACAAGACCAGTATTGCAAGACTCAGTTACAGACATACTACAGAAAGCTGCATGGTCTAAAGTAACTAGCAATAACACCAAAAAGAACTCAACACAACAATAGCAATAAAACCAAGTCTCTGAATAATCACACTTAATGTGAATGGTTTATAGGCACTGATGAAGAGAAAAAGAGTAGCAGATTGGAAAAAGAAAATAAAACCCACCAATATGTTGTCTAAAAGAGACACACCTAAAAAATGAAGATAAAGACTAAAAATAAAAGTGTTATTGTTGTTGTTGTTATGTGCCGTCGAGTTGTTTGCAACTCATAGCGACCCTATGCACAACAGCCCTAAACCCTGCATTATCCTGCGCCAAATATACCAAGCAAATGACAACCAGAAAAAAAGCAGGAGCAGTGATATTAATCTCTGATAAATGTCAATGTAAAAACCTTCATAAATGACAAGGAATGTCACCACATAATACTGAAAAGGTCAATAGAACAAGAGAACATAACAATAATAAATAGCTATGCACAAAATGAAAGACCTGCAAAATACATAAAACAGACATAACAAAACTGAAAAAAAAATTGACAACACTACTATAGTACTTGGAGACTTCAATACATCCCTCTCAAGAAAGATAGAACTACCAGAAAAAAACTCAACAGAGATACTGAATATGTCAGGCGAAGCCCAAGAATCCTTGCTTCCAAGGAGCAGCCTGGTTTAACCCTCTCTACGATGAATCTGTTTGTTTTCTTGGCAGTCCATGGTACATTCAATACTCTTCTCCAGCAACACAGCTCAAAGGCATCAATTAAATGAAATAGAAAACAGAAAAACAAATGAAACTATCGACAAAATTAGGAGTTGGTTCTTTGAAAAGGTCAATAAAATTGATAAACCATTAGGAAAACTCACAAAAGAAAAGAAGAAGACAAATAATATGAATAAGAGAAGAATCAGGCAACATCACAACAGAACCAACTAAAATAAGAAAGCTAATATTAGAGTATTATGAAAAACTAGATTCAAGCAAATATGAAAACCTAAAAGAAATGGACAAAAACTTAGAAATCCACAACCTACCTAAACTGACACAAACCGAAACTGAACATCTGAACAAACCCATTAGAAAAGAAGAAATTGAAAAGGTAATACAACTTCCAACCAAAAAAAGCCCTGGACCAGATGGTTTTACAAGTGAATTTTACCAAACATTCAGAGAAGAACTGTTAACAATTCTACACAAATTATTTCAGAAAATAAAAAAAAGATGGAATTCTCCAAAACTCATTTTATGAAATAAATATATCTTTGATACCAAAGCCAGGAAAAGACATCACCAAAACAGAAAACTACAGGCCAATATTTCTCATGAACATAGATGCAAAAATCCTGACTACTGGCAAAAATACTGGCCAGTAGAATCCAACAATAAATCAAAGAAATAATTCACCACGGCCAAGTGGGATTCATGACAGGTATGCAAGGATGGTTCAACATAAGGAAAACAACCACTATAATTCATAACATTAACAAAGCAAAGAAAAAGAACCACATCAATTGATGCAGAAAAGGGCTTTGACAAAATCCAACACCCTTTCCTGATTAAAACACTCAACAAAATAGGATTAAAGGGGAATTTCTTCAACATAGCAAAAAGTATACATGCAAACCCAAGAGCGAACATTGTTCTCAGTGGAGAGAGGTTAAAGGCATTTTCTTTAAGAACAGGAACTAGGCAAGGATGCCCACTATCACCTCTCATTCAATATTGTTTTGGAAGTCTTAGTGATAGCAATAAGACAAGAGAAGGGAATAAAAGGTATCCATATTGGCAAAAGGAGGTAAAATTATCTCTCTATGTCGATGATATGATAGTATACTTAGAAAACCCTAAAGACTCAGCAAGAAAACTACTGGACACAGTGGACCAATTTAGCAAAATGGCAGGATACAAGATCAACATACAAAAATCAGTTGGATTTCTCTACAGTGACAAAGAGAATACAGAGCCGGTACTAAGAAAACAATACCCTTCACAATAGCTAATCACAAGATTAAATACTTGGGAGTAAATTTAACCAGAAGCACAAAGGATCTATTAAAAAATAATTACAAAATATTACTACAAGAAACAAAAAGAGACCTGGAGAAGTGGGAGCATATCCCTTGCTCATGGATAGGAAGAATCAGTATTGTGAAAATGGCAATAATACCAAAGGCATTTACACGTTCAATGCAATCCCAATAAAAAGACCAACCCCATTCTTCAACGAGATAGAAAAGGCATTCTCCAGTTTCATTTGGAATGGAAAGAAGCCCAAAATAAGCAAAGCACTCCTTAAAAATAGAAGAAAGGTATGAGGTATCTCACTCCCTGATTCCAAATCCTAATACACTGCTGTGGTGTTAAAGACAGCATGATACTGGTATAATGACAGACACACAGATCAATGGAATTGAATTGAGAACCCGGATATCAGCCCATATATCTATGGTCAACTGATTTTTGACAACAAGATGAAATAAGTTAAGTGGGAAAACGACAGCCTTTTAAACAAATGGTGTTGGCAAAGCTGGAAAAGTATCTGCAAAAGACTCAAGTAAAATCCACACCCCACTACATATACAAAAACCAACTTAAGGTGGATCATGGACCTAGGACTAAAACCAAGGACTGTAAACTTCATTACAGAAAAGCTAGGAAGAATACTAGAAGTCCTAATCCACAATATAAACAGTCTTCCAAATATCCTGAAAAACCTACAACCAGGAGAAGATAAAATAGGTGAATGTGACCTTCTAAGAATTAAATCCCTATGCACATCCAAAAACTTCTCCAAGAGGGTAAAAAAGGAAGTCACAAACTGGGGAAAAGTAGTTGGTAATGACATATCAGATAAGGGATTTATATCCAGAATTTATAAAATACTTAAGCTCCACAACAAGATAAATGTAAATAATCCAACTGAAAGATGGGCACAAAATATGAACAGACACTTCACCAAAGAAGACATTCAGATGGCTAATAAGCACATGAAGAAATGTTCAAAATCCCTAGCTCTAAGAGAGATGCAAATTAAAACAACTATGAGATATCATCTCACCC
>NW_006400270.1:68097-71523 GCF_000299155.1 Elephantulus edwardii
TGGAGGACATTATCCTGAGTGATGTATCTCAGTCACAAAAGGACAAATACCTGCATGGTGTCATTGTTGTAAATCAGGACTGACTTTGGTGTTGGGGGGGCAACTGAGAAAGGGTTAAATAATGTATAGTGCTTTGAAACAGATGAGGAAGAAAACTGTTTAAAGGGATATGTGATTAGGTATTTTCATCATGATGGGAGTCCAGAGCAAAGGTTGCATAGTGGAGTGAACCTGGGGGGAGGAATTGTAAAACAATGAAATAATTTTTTTTACTTTTCCAAGAATGTAGGGTACTAGGGGGGGGAAGATTGGGAGGGGAGAAAAGTGCAACAATGAATGAATGGAAATCCAAAGTCTCTGTAAATTTTCATTGAATTTAATAAAATAAATTTTTAAAAAATAGCACATAAGATTATGATTATCAGGTTAGATATATTACAGGAAGACTTTATGTAATCATTTCTTTTAATGAGATTATACCACATGTTTTCTAAAAGAAAATGTAAATATTATATTATTTTTATCTTGTGTCATTGAATGGTTTTGAGAAGAATAAAAGAGAAATATGAAAGCTTTTATACCCAAGCTTTAATTCTGGCACCTACGGCAAGAAAAGCTTTGCTTTGAAAAAGATCTCTCTGGTTTGCTAGCTTCATTGTTCAACTGCAGCTGCAGCAATGACTTTAAATACAATAGTTACTGCATTAAGGAGTGTCTGGGCAGCCCTTATTTGACCCATACCTAGTCCATTGTGGAATTCTTCATGAAGCCCACATTGCCAGGCTTTGAAGTTGAGTTCACAGAGCTTGTTTTCTAAGACTAGAACATTTGTGTTAGAGACCAAAAAGTAGAGGGAGGGTGTAGGATGTTCCAGAATGACACCGTAGATCAAAATAATCCTCTAAGACTATGTGCAAAGGAGCAGGCGACCCCCAGATGAAGGTTAGGTGATAAAAAGAAGAAAATTAAGAAACAAACAGAGGTTTATGTTAGATAACAAGTCATCAGCCAGGTTTGGACTTTGTAGAACTAGCTCTGTTCTTCCATTAAATTGCCTAACACAAAAGAAATCAATTGTCCTTTGCTCCAAGAGTGGCAGAAGCTAGGATCACATCTCAGATGATCCTTTCTTAAGCGTCTGGTTTCTCAACAAGAACAGAGCAAGACTGAGAGATCATAATTCAAGGGCAACAGTGTGATGTTCACTTCATTCAGTTTGAACTCTGGAGCTGTGCTTGTACACTGCACTGCTTTAGGATTGACAATGGTTTTGGTTTTTGATTCCCAGAGCCCTGGCTGGCTTCAGTTTTAGTCTTGGTACGCAGAAAAAATGATTTTTTTTTCTTCAGGACTCTTGGTTTTATGGTCAAATAACAATATTTTTTTAATACAGTCTATTAAAAGGAGCTAAATGAGTTAATAAACATAATAAGCATTTAGATTCCTAGGAAATTAACAAATAAATAGAACTGGGTATTAAAAATAATAACTAATACATGGTGCATATTTAATGTTTTACAGTACTATTCTACATGCCTCCCCCAAATTAAGTAATTTGAATTTTACAAGTTGAGGATATTAATATTATAATTTTGATGTGCATTTTATAGATACCTTTACTAGTATAAACCACAAGAAATTTGGAAGACAACTACCAGGCCAAATGAATTTAAGTGATTTATATTTGCTCCTTTCCCCCAAAACAGTGTTTTAATAGACTACGAAATTATAAACAATATCATTAATATCTAATGCACATAAAACCTTGGTGAATATGACATAAAAGCATCTGGAAAAGTACCTTGACAAGGAATTGTTAGAAATTCAAGCTATGTTCAGAAAATACTCATATTTAGGCAAGAGACATGTTGGCTAAAAACACAGACTATGATAGAAATACTTAATTGTATTTTATCGACTCCGCAAAGACATTTGACTATGTGGATCATAAAGTATTGATAACATTGAGAAGAGTAGGAATCACAGAACTCTTACTAGTGTCCATGAATAGCCTATACCTAGATCAAGAAACAGTTGTCTGAATAGAAATGACAAAATTCAAATATGGTGGGGAGAAAGAAAAACAGAAAAAATGGAACAGAAAGTCAGTAAGTAGGAAGGGGAGAAAACAGAGGAGACAGATGAAAAACAGATAAAATGTAAGAATTACAGGTATGTAAGAAAATCAAAAGGGCCTAACTCGTTCAGCATTTCTTAAGCTGAAGGAGTTAAAAAACAAATTCAAGCCACAGGAGGAAATACTTAAGAATAGTTTGGGTAGAATGTTAAATGATCCAGGAAGTATCAAAAGAAGATGGAAAGAGTATACAGAGTCACTGTATCAGAAGGAATTGGCTGACACAGAGGAATTTCATGAAATAACATATGAGCAAGAGCCTATGGTGATGAAGGAGAAAGTTCAAGTTGCTATGAAGGAATTGGCAAAAAACAAGGCTCCAGGAGTTGATAGCAAACCGATTGATTTATTTCAACAAACAGATGCTGCCCTGGATGTGCTAACCAAGTTGTGAAATCTTGAGGACAGCCAGCTGGCCAACTGACTGGAAGAGATCTATATTTGTTCCCATTCCAAAGAAAGTTGACCCAAGAGAGTGTGGAAATTATAGAACAATATCATTAATATCACATGCAAGCAAGACTCTGCTGAAAATTATCCGAGAACATTTGGAGCAATATGTCAACAGAGAACTGCCAGATGATGTGCAGGCTGGATTTAAAAGAGGTCGTGGTACTAGGGATATTATAATTAATGATAGATGGATCTTGACAGAAAGCAGAGAATACCAGAAGAATGCCTATCTGTGCTTCATTGACTATACAAAAGTTTTTGACTGTGTGGATCACAACAAGCTGTGGTTGACTCTGAGAAGAACAGGAATCCCAGAACATTTGATTGTGCTTATGTGAAACCTATACTTGGACCAAGAGGCAGTCGTCAGAACAGAGCAGGGAGACACTGGATGGTTCAAAATCAGAAAAGGAGTCTACCAAGGATGTATTTTGTCTCCATACCTTTTCAATCTGTATGTAGAACAGATC
Source organism: Elephantulus edwardii (assembly GCF_000299155.1). NCBI lineage: Eukaryota > Metazoa > Chordata > Mammalia > Macroscelidea > Macroscelididae > Elephantulus > Elephantulus edwardii. Next base: position 71,158 of record NW_006400270.1, read on the forward strand.
ATCCAAGACGCTGGGCTGTATGAGGAGGAAAGTGGCATCAGGATTGGTGAAAGAATCATCAGCAACCTGTGTTATGGGAATGACACAACCCTGCTTGCAGAAGCTGAGGAGGACCTGAAGCACATGCTGCAGAAGGTCAAGGACTGCAGTTTTCAATATGGATTGAAGCTCAATATCAAGAAAACAAAGATTCTCACCACTGGGCCAAATGGCAACATCAGTATGGATTATGAAGAGATTGAGACAGTTAATGGTTTTAGTTTACTTGGTTCTACAGTCAACACTCTTGGTAACAGCAGCCAGGAAATCAGAAGGCGATTTGCATTGGAAAAGTCAGCTGTGAGAGACCTCTCAAGAGTACTGAAG
>NW_006400270.1:78416-79389 GCF_000299155.1 Elephantulus edwardii
TCTGGTATTCCCTGCTTTCAGCCAAGATCCATCTAACATCAGAAAAAGACACTACCAAATTTGAAAAAAAACACTATAGGCCAATATCTCTCATGAACATAGATGCAAAAATCCTGAATAAAATACTGGTCAATAGAATGCAATGATACATAAAAAAAGAATGATACATAAAAAAAATAATTCAATGTGACAAAGTGGGATTTATAACAGGTATGCAAGGATGGTTCAGCATAAGAAAAAAAAATTAAGGTAATTCATCCTTTCAATTGACTCAGAAAAGTCCTTTGACAAAAACCAATACCCTTTCTTGATTACAACACTCAACAAAATAGGATTAGAGGATAGGAATGCTCATGGGTAGGAATTCCTTCAACATAGTTAAAAGTATTTATGCAAACCCGAGAGCCAAAATTGTTTTCAATGAAGAGAGGTTAAAGACATTCTCTTTAAGAACAGGAACTAGGCAAGGATGCCCAATATCACTTCTGTTATTCAATATTGTATTTGAAGTCTTAGCAATAGCAATAAGAGAAGAGAAGGAAATAAGAGGTATCCAAATTGGCAAAGAGGAGGAAAAATTATCTCTCTATGCAGATGATATGATAGTATACTTAGAAAACCCTGACGACTCAGCAAGAAAAGACTGGACATAGTTAACCAATTCAGCAAATTAGCAGGATCCAAGATCAAGATACAAAATTCAGATGGATTTCTCTACAATGTCAAAGAGAATACAGAGCCGAAACTAAAAAAAAAAAACAAAAAAAAACAAAAAAAAACACCAAACAAAACCCTTCACAATAGCTATTCACAAGATTAAATACTTGGAAGTAAATTTAACCAGAAGCACAAAGGATCTATTCAAAGAAAATTACAAAACATTACTGCTTTGAAATAATAGCAAAAAAATAAGGCCCCTGGAAGAGACGGTATAACAATTGACATATTTCGGCTAACAGATGCTGCCCTGGAC
>NW_006400270.1:79489-89658 GCF_000299155.1 Elephantulus edwardii
TGCCTGATCCAGGCTATACAGTCTTTGCAATTACATGCTATGCATCAGAGAGTTGGACAGTTAATAGGGATGATAGAAAGAGAATTGATGCCTTTGAGCTATGGTGCTGGAGAAGAGTGTTGAATATACCATGGACTGCTAGGAGAACAAACAGGTTTGTCCTGGAGAAGGTGAAGCCGGAATGCTCCTTGGTGTCAAGGATTCTGAAGTCTCTTCTAACTTACTTTGGGCATATTGCAAGGAGGGACTGGTCCTTGGAGAGGGCCATCATGCTTGGGAGAGTGGAGGGACGGCATAGGAGAGTAAGACCCTCGATGAAACAGATCAATTCTGTGAGTGGAGTGGCGGGAATGAGTGTGTTTGAGACATTGAGGTTAGCACATCGTAGAATGGCTTTTAGGGCTCTTGTGCATAGGGTTGCTATGAGTTGCAAGCGACTCGATGGCACATAACAACAACAACAACAAGGGAGCTCTGGTGGCCTAGTGGCAAGAAGCCGTGCTTCAATCCCAGAGGTGTGCGGTTCAAATCCACCAGATGCTCTGCTGGAGAAGGAGGGGCAGTCTCCTCCTATACCAGTCAGATCCGATTTGATGGTACACACAAACACACACACACACACACACACACACACACACAATTAAAAAATAAAATTAAACAAAAAAAATAATTACAGGGATGAAGAAGAGGAAATGCATCAGATGAGACACTACTTCCCTGAATCAGCATTTCTGGGTGCTTATAGGGAGACAAGGGGCTAAAACGTCCCTGGAGATAGTACCTCCATTTGGGAAACATTTCCTCCAATGCTGCAGGTCCATCCCAGAAGGCAAACAGGACAAGAAATTTTGGGATACAGAGCTAAATAAAAGAAGGAGAAAGACTTTCTCAGCTTCCAATGTGATGAAGGGCTGACTTGAGAGCCCCAATGCACACAAACTTTTAAATAGCCACCTCTGATCTTGCAAAACTCCAGAGACAAAGGAAAACATTAGGCTTCAGGAGAGAAAGCACATCAGGTGAGACACTTCTGCCCAGAGCCAGCACTTTTGAGTGCTTGTGGAAAGACAAGGATCTGAAACTTCCTTGGATAAATGTCCCTCCATCTCGGGATACTTACCTCCAAGGCTGAGGGTCCATGCCAGAGGCCAAATTGGACAAAAGAGTTTGGGGCAGGAAGCTACAAAAAGGGGAAAGACTCTCAGGTTTTCAATAGGCACATTGAGCTGCAAGACAAAGAGCTGACTTGAAACCCCCCTAGACATAAACTGCTCAAGTGGAGCACATGGTCTTGCACTACTCAGCCACTCCATAGACAAAGGAGGAAAAGAGCATTTCAGAGAGGAAACTATATTGAAGGAAGAGTCCTGCACAGCTCAGTGTAGAATAGAGAGACCCTGAAAAACTTTAGTAAAGGCAAATTTTCCTAGAAAGGACTTTCAGTAGAGTGAGTGGCTAACCCAATAGATTGGAGCATTTAGAGCTGGCAAAATTAACAACATAATAAAGACAAAACAACTGACAACTTATGCAGGCACAATTGAAACAGCCTACCACTTGTCAAGAAAAACATCACATAATATTGAGAAAGCATCAGACAGGTCCAACACAGTTAAAAAACAAATTAAACCTTCTCCAAAAAAAGTAGAGAAAATTGCAAACCCAATAAATATGCAGATTCAAAAGGGCAGATGATAAATGTTGATTTGGAGACAATTGAACAGTTATGAAAAAAAGAACAAATGATGGAAGAAACAATGTTGTTGTTATTGTGTGCCATCAAGTTGCCGGTGACTCATAGTGACCCTATGTACAACAGCCCTATCCTGTGCCAATCTCACTGTCTCCAACACACCTACCGTCATTACCCCAGTCACTGAAATCAATCCACCTCATAGAGGGTCTTCCTCTCCTGTGCTAGCCCTCCATCCTCCCAAGCATGACGTCCCACTCCAAAAATTGGTCCATCCTTGCAACATGTCCAAAATATGTCAGATGAAGCTTCAGAATCCTTGCCTCTAAGGTGGAGCCTGGTTTAACTCTCTGTAGGATGAACCTGTTGGTTTTCTTAGCAGTTGAAGGTATATTCAATATTATTCTCCAACACCACAACCCAAAGGCATCAATTCTCCTTCTGTAATCCCTAGTCATTGTCCATCTCTCTGATGCATAACAAGTGATTGCAAAAACCATGACCCATATCAGGAGCACCTTAATCTCTAGAGTGACATCATTGCTCTTCAGTACTTTGGAGAGGGCTCTAGCAGCAGACTTTCCCATTGCAATACGTCTTTTAATTTCCTGGCTACTGGTCCAAAATTGTTGATTGTGGAGCCAAGCAAACTAAAGCTGTAAACAATCTCAATCTCTTCACCATCCATCCTGATGGTGTCAATTGGCCCAGTGGTGAGAATCTTCGTCCTCTTGATATTGAGCTTCAATCCATATTGAAGCCTGTAGTCCTTGACCTCTGCAGCAAGTGCTTCAGTTCCTCCTCAGTTTCCGCAAGCAGGGTTGTGTCATCTGCATAACGCAGATTATTGATAAATCTTCCTGCAATCCTGATGCCACATTTCTCCTCGTATAGCTCAGCCTCGAAGATAATATCCTCTGCATATAGGTTGAAAATCTATGGAGATAGGGCACATCCCTGGTGTACACCGTTCCAGATTTTGAACCATGCAGTGTTTCCTTGATGTGTTCCGACAACTGTCTCCTGGTCCAAGTATAGGTTTTGCAGAAGCACAATTAACTCTTCTGGGATTCCCCATTCCTCTCAGAGTTAGCTGCAGTTTGTTGTGATCCACACAGTCAAACGCCTTTGCATAATCAATGAAACACAGATAGACATTTCTCTGGTACTCCATTCTTTCAGCCAAGGTCCATTTAACATTAACTACAATATCCCTAGTACCACGACCCCTTCTAAATTCAGCCTGCACTTCTGGCGGTTCTCTGTTGATGTGTTGTTCCAGTAATTTTTGGATAAACTTCAGCAGAATCTTGCTTGCATGTAATATTAATGATATTGTTTGATAATTTCCACACCCTGTTAATCACCTTCCTTGAAATAGGAACAAATGTAGATCTCTTCCAGTCAATTGGCCAAGTGATTGTCCTCCAGATTTCTTGAAACAACTTGGAAAGCATGCTATACTGTCTCCCCACATTTGCCCCAACAATTTCAGGCTGATCCACAGGCTTCTGGGAAAATTGATAGAAGAAACAATGGAAGCCATAAGCAAAGGATATATCTTAGAGGTAGAGAACCAGAAGAAATATATCCATGAGGAACTATTTTAATAGCTAGGGAAGAAGGTGTAAATAATGAAAAAAACAATGGAAACTATGAAGACAGCAAACACTACAGAGACACAAATCCAGAAGAAATACATTGATGAAGAGGAAATTTAACAACTATGAAAGAAATGCAAAAGATGGAAGAAAGAGTAGAAACTATAAATGAAGTGGTACAAGAACTTAAAATCTCATCACAAGATAGAGAAAGTACAGCCAACTCAGTACTGGAAATAACAGAAATGCATGAAACTTCAATCCAGAATATTAAATCAGAAATGGAAGAAGTCTCCAACATGCTGGATGGACAAACAAGTAGAACAGAAGAGATAGAACAGAGAGTCAGTCAACTGGAAGATAAGAACCTCAGGGGAAAAAAATAGAAGAAAATCAGAAATAAGATATAAAGAAAATGGAGAAAATATTAAAATCATGTGGAATGATATCAAAAGAAACAACATATGTATGACTGGAATTCTGGAATACAAGAGGGACAGGGAAACCCCTGAGAAGGTTGTAAAAGAAGTACTAGTAGAAAACTTCCCAGATATTATGAAGTGAACACCAAATAAACTAGGTGCAAAAAGAAAAACATCAAGATATATAATAATCAAATACTCCAAAATAAAGATAAGGATAGAATATTAAAAACAGCATGAGAAAAAGAAAGAGTCTTCTAGAAAGGAAAAACAATCAGATTATGTTCTTAATTTTTAGCAGCAATTATGTGAGCAAGAAAACAATGGGATGGCATATACAGGAAGTTGAAAGAAAACAATTGCCAACTGAAGGTCCTATACACAGCAAGAGGAAAAAGTTTATAAAACCATCAATATGGAAACTAAAGAACATCCTGCTAGAAAATGATTGGGTTGTAGAAGAAATAGAATGAAATGATAAGATCCTTAATAAATGATAATAAAAACACTACATACCCAAATCTCTGGGATGCAGCTAAGGCAATTCCTAGCAATAGTGAAATCCATTAAAAAAAATATGAAGAAAGAAGAAAATTAATGATCTACCTCATTAACTTCATTAAATAGAAAAAGGGCAACAATTTAATTCCACAGCCTCTAGAAGAAAGGAAATTAAAAGAACAAGAATCGAAATAAATGAGACAGAAAAGGGTAAAATAATTGAAATCATCAGTAAAACCAGGAAGTGGTTTTTCCAAAGGATCAACACAATTGTGAAATCACTGACAAACTTAACAAAAGGGGGAAAGGAAAAAAAATAATAACTTGATTAAGGAATTATAGTGGTGACATCACAAAAGAACCAGAGGAATTTAATTCTATGATATCAGGTTATTATGGAAAAACTTATTTCACTAAACACGAGAAAAACTAGAGGAAATGTATAATCTTCAGTGGAATCTTGCTTGCATGTGATATCAATGATATGGTTCAATAATTTCCACACTCTCTTGGGTCATCTTCCTTTGAAATGGGGATAAATATAAATTTCTTCCAGTCAATTGACCAAGTCGTTGTCCTCCAGATTTCTTGACACAACTTGGTGAACACATTTAGGGCAGTATCTGTTAGTTGAAACATGTCAATCGGTATACCATCAATTCCTGGGGACTTATTTTCTGCCAATTCCTTCGTCACCATAGGCTCTTGCTCATACGTTGTTTCATGAAATTCTCTGTCAATTCCTTTCGGTACAGCGACTCTGTATGCTCTTTCAAACTTCTTTTAATACTTCTTGAATCATTTAATATTCTGCCCATAGCATCCTTAAGTATAGGAACTCAAGGTTTGAATTTGTTCTTCAGTTCCTTGAGCTTAAGAAATGCTGAGCAAGTTCGGCCCCTTTGATTTTCTGACTCCAGCTCCTTGAACATTTCATTGTAATATTTTGCTCTGTCTTCCCACACTGCCTTTTGAAATCTTCTTTTGCACTCTTCCTGGATGATACCGGCGTGGGTAGTCTGATGTGTTGTGGATGGGTGACTTGGCAGCTTAACATCTGTGAATGGACCACCAACCCGGCACCTCTGGCTGTGTTCAAGCCCTGCTACCAGCCACCATTGGCGCCCCAGCCCTGCACCCTGGCAATGCCCCAGGGACACTAGGTACACTAGAGAGTCCTTCACATGCTGTACAGAGACCAACCAACACAGCGCAGTGTGGACAGTAGAATTTGTTATTTTTTAATTGATATTTCAATGAAGTTTATAAAGAACTTGGATGAACATACATTCACTGTTGCACATTTTTCTCCCTGCCCCACCCCAGTTCACTTTTTTCTTTGGAAAAAATGTTCTTTCATTGTTATACTATCCTCCCCCAAAGCCCCCCACCCCCTGCTGTGGACAACTTTACTATGCAGCTCTTTTTTTCTGGACTTTTTTTTATTTATTATTAATTTCAATGAAAATTTAGAGATTTTGGATTTCCATTCATTCATTATTGCACTTTTCTCCCCTCCCAATCTTCCCCCTAGTACACTACCCTCTTGGACAAGTAAAAGAAAAGGTCTTTCATTGTTTTACAAACCCTCCCCCAGGTCCACTCCACTATGCAGCCTTAACACTGGACTCCCATCATGACAAAAATACCTAATCACATATCCCTTTTAAACAGTTTTCTCCCTCATCTGTTTCAAGGCAGTATACATTATTGAACCCATCTTTCTCAGTCTCCCCCAACCCCAATGTCAGTCTTGTTTTATAACACTGGCACCATGCAGTATTTGTGCTTTTGTGACAAAGATACTTCACCCAAGATACTGTCCTCCAGTGTCACCCATTTTGAATAATATTGCCTGAGTTCCTTGATTTTCAATGCAGCATAGTATTCCATTGTGTACTCTAGCCACTTGTTTGTTGATGGGCACTTAGGTTGTTTCCAACTCCTTGCTATTGTGAACAAAGCTGAGATAAAAATGGGTGTGCATATGTCTGCTTGGATGTCAATTATGGTCTCTTTGGGGTATATTCCCAATAGTGGAATTGCTGGGTCAAATGGTATCTCTATTTGGAACTTTTTGAGAAAACTCCATATCACCTTCCATGGTGGTTGCACCATTTTGCACTCCCACCAACTGTGAATAAGCGTTCCAGTTTCTCTACAATCTCGCCAGCATGTGTTGCTTGCTGTTGTGTTAAATTTTGCTATTCTGACTGGGTTGAGATGTTATCTCATAGTTGTTTTGATTTGTATCTTTCTTAGAGCTAGGGATTTTGAACATTTCTTCATGTGCTTGTTAGCCATCTGAATGTCTTCTTTGGTGACGTGTCTGTTCATATCCTCTTCCCATTTTTCAATTGGATTATTTAGGATTCTAACCAGAACTTTCATTGGAACAACTTGTTTTGGAACTCCAGGAACACAAAGCTGTGACGTGACCGGATCATAGGCAGAAGTCACCTGCTGAGCTACTGTGGGACCAATCTGGCAGGAGAAAGGTTGCTGGATCCTGGCTGAGTTCTAATAAGCCATAATAAGACCCATCTAGTCTGCTGGAATTTGAATGAGTTTTTCTGTGGCCCCACAGACTGCTCACAATCAGGAAGGCTGAGAGGATCCTGACTATGTTTTCTTGGGCACCACCAATTGCCTTCGAGAGCACCCAAGGGTTAGCCCACTGGTGGGAATTTCACTGAGCTCTCTTGGGCCACGTCAACTATCAGGAACAAGAAGTCCAGTGGGAGTTTGATTGAAATTTTGTAGATACTGCAGACCAGAAAGAGGTGAGTGGGTTGGTGGGAATTTGACTGCTTATTCTTGGGTCCCACTGGACCCAGGACCCTGCTTAGGCAGGGGCTACTGTGTGAGGGAACTGGGGTAAATGCCACTGTGCAGGGGCTGCTGAGTGAAAATCACTGGGTGGCAGAAGGACAACTGGATTGTGAATTGGCACCCCAATAGTGAGCACACCCAGACAGCTGAGGTCCTTCAAGTGGTTCACCCACCCTTGTGGTCACCCACCCCTGTGCCTGCCCCACCCCATTTCGCTCCACACCTGTGTCTACATGTCCAGTCAATCAAATTGCCTTTATTCTAGATCGCCTTGATCTGACATACTTACAAGATGCTGATTTACAGGCTCTGAACTGACCTTTCCCTTGAGTGAGAAGTTCAGAGAAAAACACAAGCAGGGTAGCTGCCCAAATGATTTATAGAGCATAGTCTTCAAATCAAGAACATATCAATGTCTCGAAGAAAGCAAGTTATCTCACACACTACACAAGTGCAAATCAAGATGTCTACCCCAAAGGGTGACACACTATCAATGGATTTCCTGAAGCCAGAAAGTCTGATGGAACATTCTGACACAGAATTTAAAAGAAGAATTATTTAATATATTCAATGGATAAAAGACAAACTTGATGAATTACAGGATACTACAAGCAAAAACCAGTAGGAGCTTAAGAAACAAACAAACAAAAAAACCCCAATACAGATAAAACAAAGGAGGCATTAGCAGCACTGGAAGAACACAATACAAAATATGAAGTCCAATGTTTCAGATGCTGTCAACAACGTGATGGAGGGACACATGAGAAGAGTTGAAGAGATGGAACACAGAACCAGTGAAATAGAAGATAGAATTGTCAGAACTGATATGCTAGAACAAAAATAGCAGACTCAAAAATGAAGGCAAAAGGAGAAAACCAAAGAATAATGTGGGACAGCATCAAGAGAAATAACATGTGCATAACTGGAATCTCAGAACATGAAGAAACAAGTAAAGGCATCAAAAAATTGGTGGAAGAATTACTAGAGGAAATCTTCCCAGGAATAATGAAGAATGAGAGAATATACATTCAAGAAGCTGAGCTAACACCAGATAGAATAGACCGCAAAAGAAAAGCACCAAGGCATATCATAGTTAAATTTGCCAGAACCAAAGCTAAGGAGAGAATCCTGAAAGCAGAAAGGGAGAAACAAAGAGTAACCTATATGGGAGAGCAGATAAGAGTAAGTGCTGATTTCTCAGCAGAAACCATGCGACCAAGAAGACAATGGAAGGACATATATCAACAAATCAAAGAACACAACTCTCAACCAAGAATACTATACCCAGCAAAATTATACATCAAATATGAAAGAGATATCACGATATTCCCAGAAAAACAGAACCTAAGAGACTTTGTAAAAACAAGAAAAACTGAAAGATGTTCTTCTTACAGAGCTACCACAGAAAGCAGCATAGACCAAAGTAACTAGTAACAACACCAAAAAGGACTCAACAAAATGATAGCAATAAAACCCTGTCTTTCAATAATCACACTGAATCTGAATGGTTTGAATGCACCACTGAAGAGAAGAATAGCAGATGGGATAAAAAAAAAAAAACAAAGCAAAATCCATCAATATATTGTCAAAAGACACACCTGAAAAATGAAGATAAAGAAAGACTAAAAATAAAAGGAAAAATATATCAAGCAAATAGAAAAAAGGAAAAAGCAGGAGCGGCGATATTAATCTCTGATAAAATAAATGTCAATGTAAAAACCATCACAAAGGACAAGGAAGGTCACTACATAATGCTGAAAGATTCAATAGAACAAGGGGACATAACAATAATAAATATTTATGCACCAAATGAAAGACTTGCAAAATACACAAAACAAATAACATTAACAAAACAGAAAAAGTAAATAGACAATACTATTATAGTACTTGGAGACTTCAATACACCCCTCTCAAGAAAAGATAGAACTATTAGAAAAACCTCAACAGAGATACTGAAGAATTAAATCACAGAATAAACTAATTTGACCTCATAGATAATGCACCCAAAAAAAGCACAGTATACCTTCTTCTCTAATGTGCATGGAACATTCTCCAGAATAGATCACATTCTAGGTCACAAGGCAAGCATCAATAAATTAAAAAACATATCATTAATACAAGCCATCTTTTCAGACCATAATGTTACAAAATTAGAAATTAATAACAAAAAGATAAAGTAGAAAAAAAACATATATTTGGAAGCCGAACAACACCTTGCTAGAACATTACTGGGTACTAGAAGAAATAAAAATTGAAATTAAAAAAATTCTAGAAATAAATGACAAAGAAAACACCACTTAACAAAACCTCTGGGAAACAATCAAAGCAGTAGTCAGAGGTCAATTTATAGCAATAAGCAAACACATCAAAAGGCAGGAAAAACTGACCATTGACTCTCTAACCCAACATCTCCAGCAAATTGAAAAAGAAAAGCAAGAAAACCTGACACCCTCTATAAAAACTGAAATTATTAAAATTAGAGCAGAAATAAATGAAATAGAAAAACAAAAAAACAATTGAAACTATCAACAAAATTAGGAGTTGGTTCCTTGAAAAGGTCAATAAAATAAACAAACCACTAACAAAACTCACAGAAGAAAAGAAGGAAAAGACAAATAATGTGAATAAGAGATGAATCAGGCAACATCACAACAGAACCAACTAAAATAAAAAAGCTAACATTAGATTATTATGAAAAACTATACTCAAAAAATATGGAAACCTAGAGGAAATGTACAAATAGTAAGAGGAAATGTACAAATAGTTAGAAATGCACAACCTACCTAAACTTACACAAACCAAAATTGAACATCTGAGCAGATCCATTAAAAAAGAAGAAATTAAAAAGGTAATACAACAACTTCCAACAAAAAAAACCCTGGACCAGATGGTTTTACAAGTGAATTTTATCAAACATTCAGAGAACTGTCACCAATTCTACATAAACTATTACAGAACATAGAAAAAGATGGAATTCTCCCAGACTCATTCTGTGAAATAAACATATCCTTGATATCAAAGCCAGAAAAAGACACTGTTGTTGTTGTTGTTATGTGCCATCGAGTCGCTTCCGACTCATAGCGACCCTATGCACAACAGCTCTAAACCCTGCCCTATCCT
>NW_006400270.1:92353-102510 GCF_000299155.1 Elephantulus edwardii
CAGAGGGTCAAGGACTGCAGCCTCCAATATGGATTGAGGCTCAATGTCAAGAAGACAAAGATTCTCACCACTGGGCCAATTGGCAGCATCAGGATGTATGGTGAAGAGACTGAGATTGTTCACAGCTTCAGTTTGCTCAGCTCAAACAGGGAAATGGCAACCTCTTCAACAAATGGTACTGGAAAATCTGAACTGCTGGATGAAGCTGAAACAGGATCCCCCTCTAACACCATAAACAAAAATCAACTCAAGATAGACCTGGAAGCAAAGCTCAAATCCTTAAAAGTCATAAGAGATAAACTGGGACTAAGCTTAGAAGGCCTACTCTACAGTGTAAAAAGACTGGCAAAAGGCTAGAAATAGACAATCTGGAGAGGCTAAAACTAATGAATGGGACTTTCTAAATATTAACTCTCTGGGCTCATCAAAACCTTTTTCCAACAAGGTGAAAAGAAAATCTACTGACTAGTGAAGGGGGACACTTTACAATACCATTTCAGACAAGGATACAATAACAAAAGTTTACAGAATACTAAAAAAAAAAACTCCCAATAAATTAAAAATGTGGAAAAAGACCTGGAAAGACTTTCAAAATGGGCAGAAGAGTTGGACAGACTTTCCACAGAAGAAGACATTCAGATGGCCCACAGACACATGAAGAAATGCTCAAAATAACTGGCAATAAGAAAGATGCAAATCAAAACCACACTGAGATACCATCTCACCTCAGTAGCAGTGGCAAAGTTTGGCAGGACAGCAAGCAATAAACATTGTAGAGTATGTTGAGAGGCAGGAATTTTATACAGTGTGGTGGGATTACAAAACGGTATAAACACTGAAAGGCATTGTCATTTTCTCAAAAAGCTGAATATATAAATTCTGTATGACCCAACTATTCCATTAAAATAAATCAACCCAAGGACATTAGAACTGAGACACAGACAAGAGATTTGTACACCAGTGTTCATAGCAGTGTTATTCACCATCACAAGAACACAGAAACAGTCCAAATGTCCAACCACAATATAATGGATTGAGAAATTGAGATTCACAATAGAATACTATGCAGCACTCAGGAGCATCAATTTAGAAGAACAATGCTTAACGTAGAAAAGATTGGAAAGCATTATGCTGAGTGAACTATCTCAGTCTCATAAAGGCAAATACTGAATAAGACCATTATTGTAAAAATAGAAGGATAGCTAGTAAAACAAGTATAGGGACCCAAAGCTGTAAGGGGTGGGAACTGAAAGATGAGAATAAGTAGGAGCGAAATGATAGAGTTGCACATTTTGTTGGGTGGAGAGCAGACTTGAAGGAAATGGGAAGGATCTGGTGGGAACCTGAAAGGACTTGGTAATGATGGCTAAGATCCAATGGTGATTGATTTTATGAAACATAGTGCATGTGAATGATTGTATGAATTATAATATGAATGAAGAATAATGTTCCCCTCCCCCACCCCAGTCAGTAGATTTTCTTTTCACCTTGTTGGGAAAAGGTTTTGATGAGTACAGAGTTTTAATATTTTTTTTTTGGTAGCAAGTAATTTTTTAATTCAGTGAACTTTTTTTACAAATACATTAGAGAATCATGCAATGTTGCCAGCACTGGATGCAATCCTGGGCCACAAGTCTGCGCATTCCTTTGCAACTGGTCTAGTAATGGCAGAACCTTTCATCTTGCCTTTATTGTTTACTATGATTCCTGCATTATCTTCAAAATAAAGAAACACCCCATCTTTTCTCTGGTATGATTTATGTTGTCGTATCACCCACTGCTGGATGTACCTTCTTCCTGAGCTCTGCTTTTCCTTTCTTGACAGTGGCCATCACCATGTCACCCACACCAGTAGCATGAAGTCTGTTAAGCTGTTCCTTGATCCCCTTCACAGAGATGATATATAGATTCTTGGCTCCTGCATTGTCAGCACAGTTGATCACAGCTCCTACCAGAAGACCCAGGGAAATCTGGAATTTTTCACCAGAGGACGCACCACTTCCTTGCTTTGACATCTTGGACATCGGAAAAGAACCAGAGATTTACTTTTTAGAAATTCCAATTCGTTAGTTTTCTCCTCTCTAGATTTTCACTATTCTTTCACACTATTCCAATGTATATGAACTTTGTGAGCAAAGTAGTATTTTAAAAAATGAAAGAGTCATGAGGATGACATCAAAAGGAATAAAATGTTTATGATTGTAATTCTAGAACACCAGGAGGACTGAAAAAAGTCATTGATCAAATTATGGACATACTGGAAAAAAACTTTCCAGGCATTCTGAAGAATGAGGAAATCCACATTCATGAAGCTCAGAAAAGGCAAATAATCCTAGATCCCAAAAGAAAAACATCAAGTCATATCATAGTCAAATTCTCCAAAGTTAAAATTAAGGATAGAATATTAACAGTATCATGAGGAAAGTAAAAAAGTCACATACAAAGGAGAATCATTTAGACTAAGTCCTACTTTCTTAGCAGAAATCATGCAAGCAAGAAGACAATTGGGTGCCATATACAGAAGGCTGAAAGAAAACAATTGCCAACCAAGGATCCTATACCCATGAAAGCTGTCCATTAACTATGAAGGAGAAGTTAGGTCATTTGGAGAAAAACAGTAACTAAAGTAATTTGTGAAAACAAGATCAGCTTTAAAAGAAATTCTCGGGGAATATCTTAATAGAGACACCAAAGGGAAATGAATGGACCATAGTAACTAGAAATATTAGGAGAAGAAACACAGCAAAATGGACTAAATTAATTAATTAAGAGAAAAAGAGTAGCAAAAGAAAAAATAAAATCCATTAATATGCTGCCTACAAAAGACACAAAAAATGAGGAAATAGATAGGCTAAAACTTAAAAGGCAGAAATAATATACCAATCAAACAACACTCACAGAAAAAGCAGAAGTGGCAATACTAATCTTGGATAAAATAGACTTCAGCTAGAAATCACTATAAAAGATAAGGAAAGGAATTACATAATGATTCAAACCACAATAAACCAAGAAGACATAACCTTCCTCATCATCTACACACCAAATGACAAACCTGCAAAATACTTGAAACAACAGTTAACAGACTTTAAAAAGAAAGAGACTAACACACAACTTTTAACAAAGTATAGAGCATATCAAAAGAAAATTAACAAAGATGCAGAAGTTCTAAAACATACAGTCAGCCAACTTGATCATTGGATGTGTTCAGGTTACTGAACCCAACCAAAAGCCAGTAATTTTCTTTTCAAGTACACATGGTATATACTCCAAAATAGACCCTATATTAGAACATAAAACACACCTCAATAAATTGGGGGGAAAAACCAAACCCTGAAATGATGATAAGTGTCTTCTCAGGCCACACTGCCATAAAACTAGAAATTAATGGTTATAGGGTAAACTTTCTAAACTACCCATATAGAAGCTAAATAACACCCTACTGAAACAAGACTGGGTTATAGAAGAAATGGAAAATGAAATTTTAGAAGTTTCTTTATTCAAATAATAATGAAAATACAGTATGCCAAAACCTCTGGAATATAGACAAGACAGTCCTCAGGGAACACGTCATAGCAATAGACAAACAAAAAAGAAAGAAGCAAAAGCAAGGATCTAACTCAATGTCTTCATAAAGTAGAAAAAGAACAAAGCAACTCTACAGAGTCTAGGAGAAAGGAAACTATAAGGAGAAGAGCTGAAATCAATGAGATAAAAATACAGAAAAACAGAGAAGAGGTGGAGCTCTGAACCCAGAGCAAGCACTCTCCATTGCTTGCGGGAAGACATTTGGGAGTCTTTGCCTTCATTGCTATGGGGCTGTCCCAGGGGCCAACAGGACAAGAGACTTCAGTATGCAGAACTTCAGGCAGAGGAAAGAACATTCTTGAATCTCTGTGACAAAGGGCTGACCCACACACCTCTGCATACAGGAGGCCCAAGGAGCAGGTCCTGATCTCTCATCACACTAGAGACAAAGGAGGACACTATGCTGCAGGAGAAAAGGAGGGTAAGTAGGGCTGTTTCCAAGAGTGACCACTCTCCATTGATTGTGGAGATATGGGACTGAGGTGCCCCTGAGGTTATAGGTCCCTCCATCTGGGGCCGTTGCAGGGCCAAACAGGACAAGAGACATTAATATAAAGAACTTCAGGCAGGGTGGAATAGAAGGAAATTTCCTCAACATAGTACAAAGTATACCTGTAAAAAAAAGAGAGAGAAAGAATATCATTCTCAATGGAGAAAGACTAAAAGTATTTTGTTTGTGAACAGGGAACAGACAAGAATGTCCACTGTCAACAGTGCTATTCAATTTTGTGTTGGAAGTACTTGCTAGGGAAATATGACAAAAGAAGGAAATAATAAAAGGCATCCTAATCAGTAAAGAGATGGTTAAACTGTCATTCTATGCAAATGATATGATAGTGTACACACACACACAAAAAAAAAACCCAAAAAACAAAACCCAAGACTCAACAAAAAAATCGTTATAGCTATTAGATCAATTTAGTAAAATGGCAGGATACAAGATCAATATCCAAAAATCAGTGGAATTCTGCTACAATAACAAAGCGATAACATTTGCAATAGCCAACCACAAATTGATATACATGGGAGTGAACCTAACTAGATATACAAAAGACCTATACTTGATGTTGTCTGATGGCCCAGTAGTAAGGACTTTTTCTCAACCATTTTTTTTTAATTTCCATTCATTCATCGTTGCACTTTTCCCCCTGCCCAACCTCCTCCCCCAGTTCGCTCCTCTCTTTGAAAAGTAAAAGAAAAAGTCTTTTACTGTTATACAATCCCTCCCCCCAAGTCTAATCCACTATGCAGCCTTCTTTATGGACTCCTGTCATGACAATAATATCTAATCATATATCCCTTTGAAAAAGTTCTCTCCCTCATCTGTTTCAATGCGTAATTTATCTTCTCATTCTCAGTCTTCCTCCAACCCCGATGTCATGATCATGATAAACGGAGAAAAGGTGAAGCTGTCAGCTATATAATCTTCTTTGGATCCATAATTACTTGGTAACAGTAGTCAAAAATTCAAAAATTTTGCTGCAGTAGGAAAATCTGCTGTTATGAATAACAATGCCAAGTTAAAGACTAAAGTGTGCCTGATCCAACCTATGATATTTTCAGTTACTTCCTACGCATTTTTAAGTTGATGAATGCATCATAAAGCTGATGAGCATCATGAGTATGGTGCAGGATTGGCAAGATTTTTATTTTTCCTGGAGTGGTTATGAGTCATAGTTGGCTCAGTGACACCTAAAACCATCATGGTTTTACCATTTTGCTGTATTTGTTTGTTTGCTTTGTGGTGTTGCTGATTTATTTGTTCCATCTACTTTTATGTGATCTGGTTTTTATTAATCCCCTTAATTTCTGTTTATCTAGAGATGTCCCAATTTTACTATTATATCTTAAGCACAGTAATTAATGGATATGTAAATTTCTAGGTATTTAATTCTTGGTTGGCAATTTCCCTTCCCCCTCCCGCCTCCCCGAGTTTTGTATTCCCATTGCCTTCTTACCTGCATGATTTCTATTGGAAAATTAAAGCATAGCTTTGTTCTCTTTTATACATAATTTTTCAATTTTCCTGTTATGTCTCAGTATTATCAGTCTTTTGTTTTATAAAGTTTAATTATGATATGCTTAACAATTTTCTTTTGAGATTTGTCATGCTTAGGGTTCCTTGAATTTCTTGAATGCTTACCTTCTCATCTTTCATTGTATTAAAGAAAACTTAATTCAGCAAAAAATTTAGAAAAGACCTATACAAAGAAAATTACAGAATGATGTTGTGAGACACAATAAAAGATATAAATAAATGGAAAAAATGTTATCTATTCATGGAAAGGAATACTCAATATTGTGAACATGACAGTCCTAACAAAAACAATCTACATGTTCAATGCAATCTTAATACAGATACCAAATTCATTTTCCGAGGAGATGGAGAGGGAAACTTGTCAAGCTATTAGGAGGTAAAAGAAATCCCAAATAAGCAAAGTACTTTTGAAAAACAAAAATGAAAGGGGGGGGGACAACAGCACTCCCTGACCTCAAAACGTATTATACAACTCTAGTAACAAAAACAACTTGGTACTGGTACAATGACAGGCACATAGACCAATGGAACAGAATTGACAGTCTAGAAATAAGCCCCTCTATCTACAGTCAACTGATATTCAACACAAAACTAAACCCTATCAAATGGAAAAATGACAACTTCTTAAAAAATGGTCTGGCAAAATTGGACTGCTAACTGTGGAAAGCCAAAACAGGATCCACATCTCACACCATATACAATACTCACTTCATGGTTGATCAGAAACCTCCGAATAAAGCTCTAAATTATAAAGCTCTTAAGAGACCAACTGGGACCAATCTTAGAAGGCCTAGTCTATGGTGTAAAGGGACTGCCAAACACAGCAAGAAATGCACAATCTGAAGAGGATAAAATTGATCAGTGGGAACTTCTGAAGATTTAATCTCTATGCTCTTAAAAATTTTTTTCTAACATGGTGAAAAGAAATCTTACTGACTGGGAAGAAACATTCATTAATACCATCTCAGACAAGGGTCACATAATGAAAATTTACAGGAATCCTACAGTGTCTCCACAAGAAAAAGAAACACCTGATAATTCAATTATAAAATGGGCAAAATACATGGAAAGACTTTTCACAAAGGAAGAGGAAGACATTTGAATGGCCAATACACATATGAAGAAATTCTCTAAATCTCTGGCAATAAGCGAGAAGCAAATCAAAACCACAATGAGATACCATATTATCCAAGTAGCAGAAGCAAAGTTTACCAAGGCAGCAAGTAATAAATGCTGAAGAGGATGTGGAGAGATAAGACCTCTTATACATTGTTGGTGGAATTGTATGACCACTCTGGTAGGATGCTTGGTGTTTCCTCAAAAAGCTGAACATAATAATTCCATATGACCCAGCTGCATTCTACTGCATGGAATATACCTGGAGAAAATGAGAACTGAGGCACAAAGACTTGTACAATAGTGTTCGTAGCAATGTTATTCACAAGAGAAAGAGCATAGAAACAGCCCAAATACCCAACCACAATGGAATGGATTGAGAAAGTATGCTATACTTACACAATGGAATACCATGCAGCCTTCAGGAACAATGATTCTATAAATTACTACCTAACATGGGAGGGACTGGAGAGCATTATGATGAGTGAACTAACTTAGTCTTATAAAGACAAATACTGTATAAGACCATTACTGTAGAACAATTATGAGGAGGGGAGGCAGGGCTTACTCAAAGGGCCACACAATTTAATGATTAGAGGGAGGGATGGGTAAAGGAAATGGGAAAGATCTGGTATAAAAAAATGTATACAATCTATAAACTTTGTATGTAAACTCGTACAAAATTAAATTAAATTCAGGAAGAAGAAAAAAAAAACATAAAAACAATTGAAACCATCAATAAGACCAAGAGCTGGTTCTTTCAATAGATTAATAAAATTGACAAACAGTAGGTAAACTTAACAAAATAAAATAAAGTGAAGACAGAAGTAACTCAAATAAAAAATAGAGGTGCCATCATAACAGAAGCAGATGAAATTAAATTTAAAATATTGTAATATTATGAAAAGATATACTACAATATATTTGAAAACCTAAAGAAAATTAATCAATTCCTTGAAACTCACATGCTACTCAGATTGGCACAGACAAATGTACACTGGAACAGAATGATCACAAAAGAAGAAATAGATCAGGTCATAAAAAGACTTCCCCATACTAATGAAGGAATTTTTTTTCTTTTCTTTTTCTTTTTAGAGAGGGCAGCGCACTGGTGGGGAGGGGTGGGCAATGAATGAATGGAAATCCGAAACCTCTGTAACTGTCTATTACAATTAATAATTTTTAAAAAGTGCTAAAAAGCAAGGATGTTAATTAAAAAAAAAAGACTCCCCCACAAAAAAGTCCTGGATTTCCAGTTGAATTCTATCAAACATTCTGAGAGAATCTGTCATTAATTACATTAATTATACTTAAATTATTGTTAAAAATAGAAAAAAGAAGTAACACTCCCAGAATTTTTCTAAGTAGCAAGCATAACCCTAAAACAAAAACCAGGCAAATATATCACCCAAAAGAAAACTACAGATCAATATATTTCATGAATATAAACAAAAAGTACTTAAGAAAATCCTGGTCAATAGAATCCAACAGCATATAAAAAAAATTTATCATGACCAAGTGGGATTCATAACAGATATGAAAAGATGGTTCAACACAAGAAAACTAATCAAAGTAATACATCAAAACAATAAAGCAAGGAACAAGAACAGCATGATATTCTCAGATGACATAGAAAAGACCCCTTTCTGGTTTAAACACTGAGTAAACCAAGAGTAGAAGGGAATTTCCTCAATATAGTGTAAAGTATATATGCAAAACCAAGAATTAACAGCATTCTCAATGGAGAAAGACTAAAAGTCATTCCCCTTGAGAAGAATGTCCACTTTCACCACTCCTCTTCAATTTTATATTGGTAATATTTGCTAGGGAAATATGACAAGAGAAGGAAATAAAAGACATTCAAATTGCTAACTGTTGTTATATGAAGATGATGTAATAGTGTATTAAAAAAAAACCCCACACCAAACCATCAAGGACTCAATAATAAAACTCTTAGATCTAGTAGAACAGTTAGTAAAGTGCCAGGATACAAGGTCAATATATAAAAATCAATGGCTTCCTCTACAATAACAAAGGAAACAAAATGAAACTAAGAAAACAATACCATTTCAATAGCCAACCACAAACTGAGATATTTGGGAGTAAACCTAACTAGAGAAACAAAAGACCTTTATAAAGAAAACTACAAAACACTACTGGCAGGCACAAGAAAAGACCTAAGAAATGGGAAAATGTACCCTGTTCATAGATAGTAAGACTCAATATTATGAAAATGACACTCCTACCAAAAGCAATCTACCTGTTCAATGCAATCCCAATACAGATATTAAATTCTTTTTTCAAAGACATAGAAAATGCAATTGGCAAGGTGTGGGGGGTTTTGTTTGTTTTTGGAGTTTTGTTGGGTTTGTTTTTGAGAGGACAGATAACCGGAATAAATAAAGCGTTTCTCAAAAAACAAACAAACAAACAAGAATTAAGAAGGAGGCATAGCACTCCCTTATCTCAAAATCCACTACATGACTGTAATAACTAAGACGGTGTGGTATTGGTACAATGACAGAAATATAGATCAATGGAACATAATAAAGAAATTAACCCATCTACTTAAGGTCGTTTTCACTCTTCCTGGATGATCCCCTTGATATTCTACGCAACTCATCTGGTTTTCACTCATTAGTGTTGAAGGCCTCAAACCTGTTCCTGAGATGGTTCTGAGATTCAGGTGGGATAGAGTCAAAGTCATATTTTTGTTCCTGCGGATTAGGTTTAATTTTCCTTAGCTTCAACTTGAACTTGCAGATGAGTAGTTGGTGGTCTGTTCCACAATCAGCTCCTGGCCTAGTTTTCACAGCTGATACTGAGTTTCTCCAGTAGTTCTTTCGGCAGATGTAATCAGTCTGATTCCTATGCATACTATTACGTGAAATCCATGTGTATAACCTGCGTTTATGTTTCTTATAAAACGTATTTAGAATGAATAAGTCATCGATTGTGAAAAATGCAATCATTCTATCTCCAACTTAATTTCTGTCACTGAATCTACGTTTTCCAACCAGATTTTTCTTCTCTATTGCCAACTTTTGCATTCCAGTCACCAATTATTATCAATGCATCTTGATTGCATGTTCGATTGATCTCCAATGGTGAAAGTTGCTAGAAATCTTCTATTTCCTCGTCTTTGTCTCTGGTTGTTGGTGCATATTCTAAATGATAGTGGTATTCACTGGACTTCCTTGTATGCATATGTATATTATCCTGTCACACACAATCTTGTACTTCAAGATGGATCTAAAAATGACTTTTTTAGCTAAGAAAGCAACTGCATTTTTTCTCACTTTTTCATCTCCAGAGCAATCATATGATCATCCGACTAAAAATGTCCCATACCAGTCCATCTCATCTCACCAATACCTCGTATGTCAATATTTATGCTTTCCATTTCTTCCTTAACAAT
>NW_006400270.1:103420-116801 GCF_000299155.1 Elephantulus edwardii
CCCATTCTTCTCAGAGTCAGCCACAGTTTGTTATGATCCACACAGTCAAATGCCTTTGCATAGTCAATGAAACACAGATAGACATTCCTCTGGTAGTCTCTGCTTTCAGCTAAGATCCATCTAACATCAGCTACAATATCCCTAGATGCAAATCACGCCAAAATGAGATATCCTTTCACTCCAATTGCAGTGGCAAAATTTAATAGGACAACAAGCCAAAAAAAAAAAAAGGTGGATAATGTGGAGAAATCTCATACACTGTTCGTGAGATTGTAAAATGGTATAACCACTCTAGAAGGCATAGTAGTGTTTCCTCAAAAACCTGAATGTAGAAATTCCTTATGACCCAACTATTACACTACTTCGACTGTAGGGGGAGGAAAATAGACTTGAGATACAAACGGTGATTGGTACAACATTGTAGTTACAATGTCATTGGCAACAGCACAAAAATGGAAATAGCACAAATGTCCATAAAAAAATGAATGGACTGAGAAATTGTGGTACATTGACAAGTTGCACCACTATGCAGCACTAAAGAGCAGTGATTTTGAAAAATATTGTATAACATGGGGAGAGTGTGGAGAACTTCATGTTGGGTGAACTGACTCAGGTGCCTAAGGGCAAATACTGTGTAAGATCATTATTGTAAAGATAGAAGGATTACTTGTAAAACATATGCCAAAGTGAAAAGGGGCAAGGAGAGGAAGGAGGAGGACTAAGGGTGAGAAAGGGGGAAAATCTTGAGATCACAGATTGAAGGATTACTTGTAAAACATATGCCAAAGTCAAAAGGGGCAAGGAGAGGAAGGAGGAGGACTAAGGGTGAGAAAGGGGGAAAATCTTGAGATCACAGATTTTGGTGTACAGAGGGAGGGGTGAAGGAATTAGAAGATAGCCAGTTGGGATCTGAAAAGGCAGAGTAATGGTGGACATGGATCAATGGTGATTAATTTTTATAAAACATGCTACCTGGAAATGACTGTATGAAACACAATCTAAATAGAGAAGTGCATAAAAGACAATGTATACAAACAAAACACAATACGGATGAAATTGATATGCAAAAAAATATGAAATAAAATTATTTAAAAAAAAAAGACAAGTTACATTGGACTAATCTGTTCCCAAAGACGTCTCAAAAGAGTGAAAGAGCAAGGATGTCATCACAAAGACTAAGGTACACCTGAGGCTGTGGTTGTTGTTGTTGTTATGTGCCGTCAAGTCGCTTGCGACTCATAGCAACCCTATGCACAACAGCCCTAAACTCTGTTCTGTCTTGTGCCAATAGCACTGTCTCAGACACTCCCATCCCAATAATCCCAATCACCAAATCAATTCACCTCATAGAGGGCCTTTCCCTCCTGCGCTGTCCCTCCACCCTCCCCAGCATGATGTCCTTCTAAAAGGACCGGTATCTTCTTACAACATGTCCAAAGTATGTTAGACAGAGCCTCAGAACCCTTGCCTCCAAAGAGCCACCCGGTCTAACCCTTTCCAGGATGAATCTATTTGTTTTCCTAGCAGTCTAAACACTCTTCTCCAGCACCACAGCTCAAAAGCATCAATTCTCCTTCTGTCCCCCTTGGTCATTGTCCAACTCTCTGATGCATAACAAGTGATTGCAAAGACCATGGCCTGTATCAGACGCACCTTAGTCTCCAGAGAGACACCATTGCTCTTCAGTATTTTGGAGAGGTCCCTAACAGCAGACTTTCCCATGGCAGTGCGCCTTTTCATTTCCTGGCTACTGGTGCCAAGAGTGTTGACTGTGGAGCCAAGCAAACTAAAGCTGTGAACAATCTCAATCTCTTCACCATCCATCCTGATGCTGCCAATTGGCCCAGTGGTGAGAATCTTTGTCTTCTTGACATTGAGCCTCAAGCCATATTGGAGGCTACAGTCCTTGTCCCTCTGCAGCAGGTGCTTCAGGTCCTCCTCAGTTTCAGTAAGCAGGGTTGCGTCATCTGCACATTGTTGATAGATCTTCCACCAATCTTGACCTCACATTTTTCCTCATAGAGCCCAGGCTCCTGGATGATCTGTTCTGCGTACAGGTTGAAGAGGTATGGAGATAGAATGCATCCCTGTTGTACGCCCTTCCCAGTTTTGAACCATGCAGTGTTCCCTTGCACTGTTCTGACGACTGGCTCCTGGCCCAAGTATGGTTTCACATTAGAACTAACAAGTGTTCTGGTATTCCCATTCTTCTCAGAGTCAGCCACAGTTTGTTATAATCCACACAGTCAAATGCCTTTGCATAGTCAATGAAACACAGATAGACATTCCTATGGTATTTCCTGCTTTTAGCTAAGATCCATCTAACATCAGCTACAATATCCCTAGTACCATGACCCCTTCTAAACATAGACTGGACTTTTGGCAGTTCTCTGCTGATATGCTGTTCCAGTCGTTTTTGGATAATCTTCAGTAGAATCTTGCTTGCATGTGAAATCAATAAGATTGTTCTATAGCTTCCACACTATGTTGGGTCACCTTTCTTTGGAATGGGAACAAATATAGTTCTCTTCCAGTCAGTGGGCCAAGTGGTTGTTCTCCAGATTTCTTGGCACAACTTGGTGAGCACATCCAGGGCAGCATCTATTAGCTGAAATATGTCAATAGGCATACCATCTATTCCTGGGGTTTCAATTTTTGCTATTTCCTTCAAAGCAGCCTGAACTTCTTCTTTCATCACCATAGGCTCTTGTTCATATGTTGTTTCATGAAATTCTTCTGTGTATGCCAATTCCTTCCGATACAGTGATTCAGTATATCCTTTCCATCTTCTTTTAATATTTCTTGATCATGTAATATTCTGCCTAAAGCATCCTTGATTGTAGCAACTCGATGTTTGAATTTGTTCTTTAGTTACTTGAGCTTAAGAAATGCTGAGCGAGTTTGGCCCTTTTGATTTTCTGACTCCAACTCCTTGCACATTTCATTGTAATCTTTTACTTCATTATCGCGTGCTGCCTTTTGAAATCTTCAATTCTTTAGTATCTTCAATTCTTCTTTGTGCTTTGGCTTCTCTGCACTCCAGTGCAATTTTCAGAGTCTCTTCTGACATCCATTTTGGTCTTTTCTTCCTGTTCAGTCTTTGTAATGACCGTTTGCACTCTTGCAGGATGATATCCTTGATATCCTCCCACAACACATCAGGTCTTCGCTCATTAGTGTTCAAAGCCTCAAACCTCTTCCTGAGATGTTTCTAAAATTCAGGTGGATTATACTCAAAGTCATATTTTTGTTGCCTTGGATTTGGTTTCATTTTTCTCAACTTCAGTTTGAACTTGCATGTGAGTAGTTGGTGGTCTGTTCCACATTCAACTCCTGGCCTAGTTTTCACAGCTGATATTGAACTTCTCCAGCAGTTCTTTCCACAGATGTAATCGATCTGATTCCTATGCATACCATCAGGTGAAATCCAAGTATATAACCTGCGTTTATGTCTCTTAAAAAATGTATTTGCTGTGAATAAGTCATTGATTGTGCAAAATTCAATCATTCTCTCTCCAACTCCATTTCTGTCACCGAGTCCATGTTTTCCAACGACTGAATCTTCTCTGTTCCCAACTTTTGCATTCCAGTCACCTATTATTATCAATGCATCTTGATTGTATGTTCGATCAATCTCTGATTGTAAAAGTTGGTAAAAAATCTTCTATCTTCTCTTCCTTGGCTCTGGTTGTTAGTCCATATATCTGAATGATATGGTATTCACTGGACTTCCTTGTATGCGTATGGATATTATCCTGTCACTCGCAATATTGTACTTCAAGATGGATCTAGCCAGAGTAATATATCATATGATCATCCGATTCAAAATGCCCCATGCCAGTCCATCTCATCTCACCAATGCCTAGTATGTCAATATTTATCCGTTCCATTTCTTCCTTAACAATACCTAATTTTCCTACATTCATGGTTCTCACATTCCATGTCCCAATCACTAATGTCTGCTTACAACTGTTCCTCTTCCTTTGTATTTCCATACTTGAAAGCTCAACCTCAGTTGCCCTTTCTGTTATCTACATGTGTTCTGTTGTACACAGGGTTTTCAGAGGCCTGCTATATCAGAAGTGGATGGCCAGTCCTTCTTCCTAGTCTGTCATAATCTGCATATTCAGATTTGGGGAAGTATCAGACAGACCAGCATTTTATAGAAAAAGTGAAAAG
Organism: Elephantulus edwardii; assembly: GCF_000299155.1. Taxonomy (NCBI): domain Eukaryota; kingdom Metazoa; phylum Chordata; class Mammalia; order Macroscelidea; family Macroscelididae; genus Elephantulus; species Elephantulus edwardii. Next base: position 107,600 of record NW_006400270.1, read on the forward strand.
TATATCCTTTATTGTGGATTTAACCATTAGTGTCAGTGTTGTCCCTGCCTTTGCAACATGTGTCTTTACCCACTTATTTCCTTGCTCCACCATCTACCAGGATACCCATCCACTTCTACCCACTTCCTTCACATATATCTCCCATTGACCAGTCCTTGATCTAATAGTTTATATATGATGCATCCTTGGCTTCTGTTATTCCAAACATAAGAACAACATAAGTAACCAACCATATGCACCTGAGGCTAGCCATAATTTTTTCAATTTCTTCTTAAATACTTAAAAGTTGGAAAATTAATACGGATGCCAGAAGGAAAAAAAATGGATGTCTTTGAATTATGGTGTTGGAGAAGAGTATTGAATATCTCATGGAATGTTAAAAAAAAATAGAAGTGTAACCAAGGTGCTCCTTAGAGGCAAGGATGGTGATACTTCATCTCACATACTTTGGACATGTTGTCATGTATGAGAGTCAGTCCTTGGAAAAAAGAAACTACACTGGATAAGAGAGAGGGTTAGAGAAAGAAAGGAAGATCCTCAACAAAATGGATTGGCCCAATAACTGTAACAATGGAGTCAAGCATATCAAAGATTATCAGGATAGGGCAAGGCTCAGATCTGTTTTTGTTCATAGGGTTGCTTTGAGTCACACTTGATTCTATATCACCTAAAAACAACAACTGTTAGTACAGTCCATGGAAATTTGAGTTGCTAACCTAAAGTGCACATCTCTCTGGTGGTCAAATTTAACTATTTCACAGGGATAAAGAGGAACTGTCTCCTTTCATGCAATTTACAGTATTGGAAATGCAATGATTTGAACTTGCTTGCAATGTGTTTATTTGTCAATACATGTGTTTTAGCATGCACTTTACAGATAAAGAAATAGGAAACTGAGGCATCAGAAAACAATTCAGGCAGTCTGTTTTTGAAATCTGGGACCAAAACTCAGTGTATTGCAGAGTAGAATTGTTCTACAGGACTTCCCCCCCCCTTCTGTTTGTTTCTGTTATTTTATTAATTTTAATGAAAGCTTACAGAGACTTAGAGTCTCCAGTCATTCATTCTTGCACCTTTTTCCCTGTCCACCTCCTCCCCCTAATTCACTCTTCTCCTTGAAAAGTAAAAGAAAACCTCTTTCATTGTTATGCAATCCCTCCCCCCAGTCCACTCCACTGTGCAGCCTTTATTCTGGACTCCTGTCATGACAATAATACACAATCATATATCCCTTTTAAACAGTTCTCTCCTTTATCTGTTTCAATACAGTATACATCATTCCTCCCCTCCTTCTCTACCTTCCCTCAACCCTTACGTCAGTCCCATTTTACAACAGTGGTCCTACGCAATATTTGTCCCTTTGTGACTGAGATATTTCACTCAGCATAATGTCCTCCAACGTCATCCATTTTGCATAATATTTCATTAGTTCCTTCTTTTAAATGCTGCATAGTATTTAATTGTGTGAATATACTACAGCTTCTCTATCCATTCATTTGTTGATGGGCATGTGGATTGTTTCCAGCTCTTTGCTATTGCAAACAAACCTGCAATAAACATGTGTGGGCATATATCTGCTTGGATGGTAGTTATGGTTTCCTCAGGGTAAATTCCCAGTAGTGGAAATGCTAGGTCAAATCTTATTTCTATTTGCAACTTTTTGAGAAAGCACCATACAGCCTTCGATAGTGGTTGCACCATTTTACACTCCCATCAACAGTGAATAAGGGTTCTCATTTCTCCACAACCTCACCAGCATTTGATATCTGCTGTTCTGTTAAAATTGGTACTCTTACTGGGGTGAGGGAATAGTTGTTTTTATTTGCATCTCTCTTAGAGCTAGAGATTTTGAATGTTTCTTCATATGTTTGTTTGTCATTTGAATGTCTTTTGTGAAATGTCTGTTCATATCCTGTGCCCATTTTTCAAGCAGGTTATTTGTTGTGGTGCTGGAGTATTTTATAAATTCTATATATAAGTCCCTTGTTTGACATGTCATTGCCAATATTTTTTCCCTATCTGTGGCTTCCCTTTTTACTCTGTTGGAGTTTTTGGATGTATGTAAGGATTTGATTCTTAGAAGGTCCCATTCATATGTTTTATCCTCTCCTGGTTATAGATTGCCCAGGATGCATAGAAGACTATTTATGTTGTGGATTAGAACTTCTAGAGTTCATCCAAGCTTTTCTTTAATGAAGTTTCTATTTCTTGGTTTTAGTCCTAGGTTCATAACCATGTTGAATTAGTTTTTGTGTATGGAGTGAGATGTGGATCTTACTTGAGTATTCCAATTTTGCCAGCATCATTTTTGCTAAAAAAGCTGTCATTTCCCCATTTAACTAATTTCATCTCCTTGCCAAAAATCAGTTGACCATAGGTAGATGGGCTGATTTCTGAGTTCTCAATTCTATTCCGTTAATGTATACGTCTGTCATTGTACCAGTACCATACTTGTCTTGACCACCAAGGCAGTGCAGTAGGATTGAAGAGTGGAATTGGTATTTGTATTGGGATTGCATTGAACATATAAATTGCCTTTAGTAGTACTGCAATTTTCACAAAATTGAGTCTTCCTATCCATGAGCAAGGGATAGTTTTCCACCTTTCCAGTTCTCTGTTTGTTTCTTGCAATAAGGTTTTGTAATATTCCTTGAATAGATCCTTTGTGCTTCTGGTTAGGTTTACTCCTAAGCATTTAATCTTGTGATTAGCTATTGTGAAGGGTATTGATTTTGTCAGCTCCAGTTCTATATTCTCTTTAGTCACTGTAGAGAAATCCAATTGATTTTTTGTATGTTGATCTTGTATGTTCCCACTTTGCTGAATTGGTCTACTATGTCCAGTAGTTTTCTTGCTGATTCTTTAGGGTTTTCTAAGAAAACTATAATATCATCTGCATAGAGAGTTAATTTTACCTCCTCTTTGCCAATTTGGATACCTCTTATTTCCTTCTCTTCTCTTATTGTTATCTCTAAGACAATTTTGAATATGAATAATACAATATTTAATGCGAAAGGTGATAGTTGGCATTCTTGCCTAGTTAATGTTCTGAAGGGGAATAGCTTTAATTTTCCCCATTGAGAACAATGTTTGCTCTTTAGTTTGCGTATATACTTTTTACTATGTTGAAGAAATTCCCCTCTAATCCTAACGTGTTGAATTTTTTAGTCAGGAAAGAATGTTGGATTTTGTCAAAGGCCTTTTCTACATCAATTGATAGAGTGTTGTGGTTCTTATTCTTTGCTTTGTTAATTGGATGAATGAGACTTATTGTTTTTCTTGTTGAACTATCCTTGCATACCTGTTATGAATCCCACTTGGTCATGGTGAATTCTTTTTTTATGAATTGTTGGATTCTGTTGGCCAGGATTTTACTAAGGATTTTTTCCACCAAGAGGCAGTCGTCAGAACAGAGCAGGGCAACACTGCATGGTTCAAAATTAGGAAGGGTGTACACCAGGGATGTGTCCTATCTCCATACCTTTTCAACCTGTATGCAGAGCAGATTATCCGAGGGGCGGGGCTCTATGAGGAGAAGCGTGGCGTTAGGATTGGTGGACAATCTATCAACAATCTACGTTATGCAGATGACACAACCCTGCTCGCTGAAACTGAGGAGGACCTCATGCACTTACTGCAGAGTGTCGAGGACTGCAGCCTTCAGTATGGACTGAGGCTCAATGTCAAGAAGACAAAAATTCTCAGCAATGGACCAATTGGTAGCATCAGGATGGATGGTGAAGAGATTGAGATTGTTCACAGCTTCAGTCTGCTTGGCTCCACGGTCAGCACTGTTGGCACCAGCAGCCAGGAAATAAAAAAACGTGTTGCAATGGGAAAGTCTGCGGTTAGGGACCTCTCTAAAGTACTCAAGAGCAACGGTGTCTCTCTGAAGACTAAGGTGGACCTGATACAGACCATGGTTTTTGCAATCACTTGTTATGCATCAGAGAGTTGGACAATGACTAGGGAGGATAGACGAAGAATTGACGCCTTTGAGCTGTGGTGCTGGAGAAGAGTATTGAATGTACCATGGACTGCCAAGTAAACAAACAGATTCATCTTAGGGAGGGTTAAACCTGGCTGCTCCTTGGAGGCAAGGATTCTGGGCTTCGTCTGACATACTTTGGACATGTTGTAAGGAGAGACAGGTCTTTAGAGAGGGACATCATGCTGGGCAGGGTAGAGGGAAAGCGCAGGAGGGGAAGACCCTCTATGAGGTGGATTGATCAGTGACTAGGTTAATTGTGATGGGTGTGTCAGAGGCAATGAGATTGGCACATGATAGAGCACGGTTTAGGGCTGTTGTACATAGGGTCGCTATGAGTCGCAAACGACTCTACGGCCCATAACAACAACAACAACAACAACTTGTTCATGAGAGATATTGGCATATAATTTTCTGTATTAGTGGTGTCTTTATCTGGCTTTCATATCAAGGATATGTTAGCTTCATAGAATGATTCTGGGAAAATTCCATCTTTTTCTATTTTCTGAAAAGTTTGTGTGGGATTGGTGACAGTTCTCTGAATATTTGATAAAAATCACTTGTAAAGCCATCTGGTCCAGGACTTTTTTTGGCTGGAAGTTGTTTTATTACCTTTTCAATTTCTTCTTTTGTAATGGTGTTTTAGGTGTTCAATTTCGGTTCAGTTGGTATCAATTTAGGTAGGTTGTGAATTTCTATTTGTCCATTTCCTCTAGGTTTTCATATTTGTTTGAGTATAATTTTTTTATAACATTCCAATGTTAGCCTTTTTATTTTAGTTGTTTCTGTTGTGATGTTGCCCATTTCATCTCTTATTCAGATTATTTGTGTTTTTTCCTTTTACTCCTTTGTTAGTTTTGCTAGTGGTTTGTGGTCTTTATTGACCTTTTTAAAGAATCAACTCCTTGTTTCGTTGAGGGTTGAATTCTTTTTTGGTTTTCTATTTCATTTAGTTCTCCTCTAATTTTTATAATCTCAGGTTTTTTTAGAGGGTGTTGGGTTTTCCTGCTGGGTTCCCTCCCCCCATTTGTTGGAGATGTTGGGTTAGATAGTCAATGGTCATTTTTTCCTGCCTTTTGATATGTTTATTTATTGCCATAAATTAACCTCTCATTACTTCTTTGGCTGTTTCCCAGAGGTTTGGATAAGTTGTATTTTCATTGTCATTTATTTCAAGAAACTCTTTAATTTCATTTTTATTTCTTCTAGTACTCAGTCACGTTCAAGCAAGGTGATGTTCAGGTTCCAAATGTGTGGGTTTTTTCCTCCTTTGTCCTAATTTCTAATTTTGTAGCATTGTGGTCTGAGTAAATGCTTTGTATTATTTCTTTTTAAAAAAAAAATTATTGATGCTTGCCTTGTAAGCTAAAATGTGATCTATTCTGGAGAACATTCCATGTACATTGGAGAAGAAGTAGCCTATAAATATCTATGAGGTTGAGGTGGTTTATTGTGTGATTTAATTCTTGAGCATCTTTGTTGAGTTTTTTCCCCAGTAGTTCTATCTTTTCTTGAGAGTGGTGTATTGAAGTTTCCAACTATTATCGTAGTGTTGTCTATTTCCTTTTTCAGTTTTATTAATGTTTGTTTTTTATATTTTGCAGGTCTTTCATTTGGTGCATAGATATTTATTATTGTTATGTCCTCTTGTTCTATTGACACTTTTGTCCTTTGTGATGGCTTTTGCATTTAAATTTATTTTATGAGAGGTTAATATTGCCATGCCTGCTTTTTTCTTGTTGCCATTTCCTTGGTATATTTTCCCCCTCATCCTTTTATTTTTAGTCTTTCTTCATCTTAATGTTTCAGATGTGTCTCTTGTAGACAGCATAGTGATGGATTTTGTTTTTTATCCAATCTGCTACTCTTCTTCTCTTCAGTGGTGCATTCAAACCATTCACATTCAGTGTGATTATTGAGAGGCAGGGTTTTATTGCTATCACTTTGTTGAGTTCTTTTTAGTGTTGTTGATAGTTACTTTGGTCCATGGTGCTTTCTGTGGTACCTCTGTGAAAAGGACATCTCCCAGTGTTTCCTGTAATGCTGGTCCTGTTTTTACAAACTCTCTTGGGTTATGTTTTTCTGGGGATACCTTCATATTTGATCGATAATTTTTGTGCATACAGTATTCTTGGTTGACAGTTGTGTTCTTTGAGTGTTTGATATACGTCATTCCACTCTCTTCTTGCTCACATGGTTTCTGCTAAGAAATCGGCACTTAATCTTCTCTGCTCTCCCTTATAGGTTACTTTTTGTTTTTCCCTTGCTATTTTCAGGATTCTCTCCTTATCTTTGGTTCTGACCAATTTAGCTATGATATGCTTTGGTGTTTTTCTTTTGGGGTCTATTCTGTATGCTGTTCACTGACCTTCTTGAATATATATTTTCTCATTCTTCATTATGCCTGGGAAGTTTTCCTCTAGTAATTCTTCCACAACTTTTTCAGTGCCTTTACTTGCTTCTTCCTGATCTGGGATTCTGATGATATGCATGTTATTTCTCTTGATGATGTCCGACATTATTCTTAGGTTTTCTTCTTTTTCCTTCCTTTTTGATTCTGTTTTTTGCTTTAGTAGGTCAGTTGTGACAATTCTATCTTCTGTTTCACTGTTCTATGTTCCATTTATTCAACTCTGCTCATGTGTCCCTCCGTCATGTTTACAGCATCTGAAACATTGGACCTCATATTTTGGATTGTGGTTTCTTGTTTTTCCAGTGCCACTAATGCCTCATTTGTTCTATCTGCATTGTTCCGGAATGGTTTGTTTTGGGGTTTTTTTAGCCCCTCCTACTTTTTGCTTGTTGTTGATGTTAAGTTCCGTCAAGTTGTAGGCGATTCATAGCAACCCTATGAACGGAAGTCCTCAACACTTACGAGACTTTCATCCTTTCTCCAGGTTCATAGGTTTTCCAGAGGCAAGCTATTACTGAAATTGATGCCACTCCTGCTTCCAAGCTTGTTTTAATATTGGAGCTCAATCAAACACTGTCCTCCATGGGTAACCATTAACACATTTGACATATCAGTGTCACATTGTTCACAGCTTCACAGCAACCACAAATTACCTCTGGGCAGCAAGTGGACACACCAGTGCTATACCTATATGAACTAGAAGAATGTTTGAACAAAAACAATGAAAAACAGCCCTGAGGGCTGTGGACTAAAAGTCACACAACTTTGGCTTGGTAGCATCACCTTCTGTCCACTAGGCCTACTAATCACTCTCTATGTTGATGTTATTGTTATTAAGTGCCATCAAGTCTCTGGCCCAGAGTTCACCGAAATTTGGGCATGCTGGTTTTTGCTTGTAATATCCTATAATTCTCCAAGTTTGTCTTTCATCCATTGAAAATATTCAGTCATTGTTCTTTTAAATTCTGTGTTAGAAATTCAATCAGGCTTTCTGGCTTCAGGAAATCCATTGATACTGTGTCACCTTTTGGGGGTGACATCTTGCTTTGTGCTTGTGTAGTGTGTGAAAGAGCTTGTTTTCTTCGAGACATTGAGATGTTCTTGATCTGAAGACAGTGCTCTAGAAATCAGTTGGACAGCTACCCCATTTGTATTTTTCTCTGAACTTCTGACTCAAGGGAAAGGTCAATTCAGAGCCTGTGAGAGCAGCCTCTTGTAGGTAAATCAAATTAAAGTACTCCAGATTAAAGGCAAGGTGGTTGACTGGACGTGTAGCACTTGTGTGGAGCCAAATGGAAGTGCAGTGGCATGGGGGCAGGGCAACCCAAGAGGCAGGTTAGCTACTTGCAGGACCTCACTCAGACATCACAGGGTGTGCTAACGAGTGGGGTTCCCTACTCAAATTCCAGCTGTCTGTCTTTTACCCAGCAGTTCTCATTCAGTGGTCCCTGCCCTGCAGCCCTTACCCAGGTGCTCTCACACAGTGTCCCTTGACTGAACAGGGTCCTGGGTCCAGCAGGACCCAAGAAGACTCAGTCGTATTCCCACCTACCCACTTGCCTCTTATCAGTCTGTGGTGTCCACCAAAGTTCAATCAAATTCCCACTTGCCCGCTCAGTCCTGGACACTCTCCCAGGCAATCAGTGGTGCCCAAGAAAACCTGGTCAGGTTCCTACTGGCCTTTTTCTCCTGGAGATGGGTCCCACAGCAGCTTGTCTGGAGGCCTCCAGCTTTGGCCAGGTCCACAGTTCAGCCTGCAGTGCACCTCTATGTCCCTGTAGCTCCAAAACGAATTGTTCCAACAAAAGTTATGATACAAATTCCTACTGTTCACATCGTGTTTGTCTCTGTGTGGCATGAAAGTCTCTCTTGTGGCCCATTTCTTTTTTTTTTAAATTGTGGCCCATTTCTATTCTGCTTGCTATTCCTCCAACTCTTCATACTGCACTCTCCACCACCATATCTTGGAATCCCTTTTCTCTCTTTTTTAATTAAAAAATATTAGTTTACATATAATAATTTGTTTATATTGTGTTTTATTCATATACATTGTTGTGTTGTTATTGGCACTTCTCTCCACCAGCCAAATTCTCTGATTTTTTTCTCCTCCTCACCCTCAGCCCTCTGCCCCTTCCTCTTTAGATATCTGTACAAATTTTACTGATTTTCTTCTGTTTTTATAATGATAGTCTTATGCTATATTTATTCTTCTGCTCCTGAGTTAGTTCACTTAGCATAATGCTCACTAGTCTTTCCTATGTTATATAGTATTTTTTCAAAATCTTTGCTCCCAAGCATAGTATTCCATTGCGTGAAGGTATCACAATTTCTCAATCTAATAGTTTGTTGATGGGTATTTGGGCTATTTCCATGTTTTTTGCTATTGTGAATAATATTGCCGTGCACTGGTATATAAGTCTCCATTTGTGTCAGATCTGTTTTCCTTGGGGTATATTCCTAGCAGTGGACTATCTGGGTTGTATGGAATTTATACAGCTTTTAAAGGAAATATCATACTGCCTTCCGGAGTGGACTTAGTATTTTACAATCCAACCAGCAATGTATCAGTGCTCCAATCTTCTTGAATATTTATTTGTTGCTATTCTGTTAAACTTTGCCACTACAATTGGGATGATGATATCTCATTGTGCTTTTAATTTGAATTTTTCTTACTTCCAGTGATTTATTTGCATATGAGTAGTTGGTGGTCTGTTCCACAGTCAGCTCCTGGCCTAGTTTTCACAGCTGATATTGAGCTTCTCCAGCGGTTCTATCCACAGATGTAATCGATCTGATTCCTA
>NW_006400270.1:119956-120986 GCF_000299155.1 Elephantulus edwardii
GGCCCTCTATGAGGTGGATTGATTCAGTGACTGGGATAATTGGGATGGGAGTGTCAGAGACAGTACGATTGGCACAGGACAGAGCGGAGTTTAGGTCTGTTGTACATAGGGTCGCTATGAGTCGCAAGCGACTCGATGGTACATAACAACAACACCAACAACCAGTGATTTAGAGCATTTCTTTCTGTGTCTGTTAGCCTCTGAATGTCTTCCTCTATAAAAAGTGTTTCCACATGTTTTGCCCATTTTGCTATTGGGTTATCAGGGGTTTTTTCCTTGTGGAGGCCCTGTTGTATTTTGTAAATTTTCATTATGAGACCCTTGTCTGAGACGTCACTGCCAAATTATTTTTCCCAGTCAGTAGGTTCTCTTTTCACTCTATTGGAAAAACTTTTTTATGTACTCAGGTCCTTTTCATCAATGTTATCCTCTCCTGGTTATGCCTATCTGGCTGTATTTGCCAGCTTTTTCATACCAAAGCCTTCTAGGTTTCATCCCATTTTATCTCTTAGGATCTTTATGGTTTCAGCTTTACTCTTAAGTCTCTGATAGACTTCAAGTTGTTGGATTTTTGTTGGTTTGTGTTTGTTTTGTTTGTTTTTTTTTATGATGTGAGATGTGGATTCTGTTTCAGCTTTCTACAAGTAGAAGTGCAATTTCAATTAACACAATTTGTTGAAGAAGCTATTTCCTTTTCTATCTCTTTAATAAATGAATTTGGTATCTGTATTGGGATTGCTTTTGGCAGGATTTTAATTTTCACTGTATTGAATCTTCCTATCCATGAACAAGGAATATTTTTCCATTTAGTTGGATCTCTTATTGAATCTCACCATAGAGTTATTTAGTCTTCTTTATAAAGGTCTTTTGTGACATGTTAGGCTTATTCCCTAGTACCTAACTTTGTGCTTGGCTATTTTAAATTATATTGCTTTCTCAGTTTCCTTCTCTGTTTCTTTCTTAGTGTAGAGGAATCCCATTGATTCATAAAGATGATAGATAGATAGATAGATAGATAGATAGATAGATA
>NW_006400270.1:121086-128770 GCF_000299155.1 Elephantulus edwardii
ATAGATAGATAGATAGATAGATAGATAGATAGATATACATGATAGATGGATGATAGATAGATAGATAGATAGATAGATAGATAGATAGATAGATAATAAATAGATGATAGAAAAATAGAGATAGATACTTTTTTTATCTTATCCTATGACTCTACTGAATTGGTCTTCTAGGTAATTTTTTGTTGAGTTCTTGGAGTTTTCTATGTATCTTATTTTATTTTTTGTGGATGGTGAGAGTTTTACCACCTCTTTGCCCATCTAACTGCCTTTTGTTTCCTTCTCTTGTCATATTGCTCTCATGTAAGAACTTCTAATACAACATTGACTAAGAATGTTCAAAGTGGGCATCCTTGTATAGTTCCTGTTCCCAGGTGAATAGTCTTTCTCCGTTGAAAATGATGTTGGTTCTTGGTTTTACATATATAATTTCACTATGGAAAGGAAATTTCCTTCAATTTCTATCTTTTGGAGTGCATATTTCTTTATTTTTATTTTTTTATACTGGTTTACTTACAAAGTTCGAATACACTGTCTTTCACACCTGAACTTTCCCCCTTTACTTTACCCATCTTTTCCTCCACACAACATATCATATGGCACGGTGATGAAGCCCCACCCCCAATGGATCCTCATATTCATCATATACAGTATTTATCTTTAAGAGATTGCGTTAGTTCACTTAGCATAATGCTCTCCTATCTCTCCTATGTTAGGTAGTAATTTGAAAAATAATTGTTCCTGCTCAGTGTATAGTATTCTATTGTTTGAATGTACCATAGTTTCTCAGTCCATTCCATTGTTGTTGGACCTTTGGACGGTTTCCATGTTCTTGCTATGGTGAAAAACACTGCTATGAGCATTGGTGTACAAGTCTCTGTTCATGCCTCAGTTCTTTTCTCAGGGTATATTCCAAGTAGTGGAATAGATGGGATATATGGAATTTCTATGCTCAGCTTATTGAAGAAATGCCAAACTGCTTTCCAGGGTGGTTTTACCATTTTAAAATCCCACCAACAATGTATTGTTCTTGTTGTTATGTACCGTCAAGTCTCTTGCAACTCATAGCTACCCTATGTACAACAGCCCTAAACTCTGCTCTGTCCTGTGCCAATCGCACTGTCTCTGATACACATCCCAATTACCCCAGTCACGGAACCAATCCACCTCATAGAGGGCCTTCCCCTCCTGCACTATCCCCCCACCCTACCAAGTATGATGTCCCTCTCCAAGGACATGTCCAAAGTATGTTAGATGGAGCCTCAGAATCCTTGCCTCCAAGGAGCTGCCTGGTTCGACCCTTTGCAGGATGAATCTGTTTGTTTTCCTAGCAGTCAATGGTACTCTCAATACTCTTCTCCAGCACCATAGCTCAAAAGCATCAATTCTCCTTCTATCTTCCTTAGTCATTGTCCAATTATCTGATGCATAACAAGTGCTTGCAAAGACCATGGCCTGTATCAGACACATCTTAGTCTCCAGAGAGACACCATTGCTTTTCAGAACTTTGGAAAAGTCGCTAACAGCAGACATTCCCATCGCAATACATCTTTTAGTTTCCCAGTTACTGGTGCCAAAAGTGTTGACTGTGGAGCCAAGCGAACTAAAGCTGTGAATAATAAGAGTTCCTATTTCTCCACATCCCCTCCAACATTTATTACTTGCTGTTGTCACTCATACTGATGTAAAATGGTATCTCATTGTGGTTTTAATTTGTATCTCTCTTATTGCCAGAGATTTGGAGTATTTCTTCATGTGTCTGTTGGCCAGCCAAATGTCCTCCTGAATGAAAAGCGTTTCCATGTCTCTTGCCCACTTTGTAATTGAATTATCAGCGTTTTTTTCTTCTGGAGGCACTGTAGGATTCGGTAACCTTTCCTTATGAGGCCCTTGTCTGAGATGGTATTGCCGTATGTTTGTTCCCAGTCACTACGTTTTCTTTTCACCCTATTGCAGAAAGGTTTTGATGAGCACAGATTTAATCTTTAGAAGACCCCATTCATCAATTTTATCCTCTTCAAATTGTGCATTTCTGGCTATAGTTGGTAGTCCCTTTGTACCATAGACTAGGCTTTCTAAGATTGGTCCCAGTTGGTCTCTTATGAGCTTGATGATTTTGGGCTTTCTTCTGAGGTCTCTGATCCACACTGAGGTGATTTTTGTGTAGGATGTGAAATGGGGATCCTGTTTCAGCTTTCTGAGGTCAGCCGTCCAGTTTTGCCTGCAATATTTGTTGAAGAGTTTGTCATTTCCACATTTGATAGGTTTTATTTCCTTATTGAATATCAGTTGACTTTAGATAGATGGGTCCATTTCTGCATTGTCAATTCTGTTCCATTGGTCTATGTGCCTGTCATTGTACCAGTACCATGCTGTTTGTTTACTACTGCTGTGGAGAAGATTTTTAGGTCAGGGAGTGCTAAGCCCCCCCCCACTTCATTTTTGTTTTTCAGAAATGTTTTGCTTATTTGGGATCTCTTTCCTTTCTAAATAACCTTGACAATTACCCTTTCTACTTCCTTGAAAAATAAGTTTAGTGTTTGGATTGAGATTGCATTAAACATGTAGGTTGCTTTGTTAGTATTGTCATTTTCACAATATTGAATCTTCATATCTATGAACAGGGAACATTTTTCTATGTATTTAAGTCCTTTATTTTGTCTTACGAAAATGTCCTGTAATTATCTTTGTATAGGTCTTTTGTGTCCCTAGTTAGATTCACAACCAAGTATCTCCAATTTTGGTTGGCTATTGTAAATAACATTGCTTTCTTGGTTTCTTTCTCTGAATTCTCTTTGTTACTGCAGAGGAATTTCACTGATTTTTTTTATACTGATTTTATATCCTGCCATTCTAGTAAATTGTTCTATTAGCTCTAAGAGATTTTTTTTGAGCCATTGGGGTTTTCTGTATACACTATCATATCATCTGCCTATAGCGACAGTTAAAGCATCTCTTTGCCAATCTGGATGCTTTTTAATTCCTTCTCTTGTTGCATTGTCCTAGCAAGTACTTCCAATACAATATTGAATGGAAGTGGCAAAAATGAACATCCTTGTCTAGCCCCTGTTTGCAAAGAAAATGGTTTTAGTCTTTCTCCATTGAGAACAGTGTTGGCTCTTGGTTTTGCATAGATACTTTTCACTCTTTTGAAGAATTTCTCTTCTATTTTATTTTTACTGAGTGTCTTAACAGGAATGGGTGTTGAATTTTGTCAAAGGTCTCTTCTGCATCAATTACTAGGATCATAAGATTCTTGTTATTTGTTTTGTTAATGTGGTACATTACATTTGTTGTTTTTCTTACATTGTGTGATATTTATATACCTCTTATGGATCCCATTATGATGAATTATGATGAATCTTTGTGTGTATGTGTGTGCTTTTAGATGCTATTGGCTAGGTTTATATTAAGGATTTTTCTGTAGTATTCTTTTTTAAATAATATCATTGCCTGGTGTTCATATTATAGTTAAGCTTACTTTGTAGAATGCCTCTAGAAGTTTTCCTTCTTTTCTATTTTTTTAAAAAACTAAGTAAAATTTCTGATATATTTTCTTTGAATGTTTTGTATAATTCCCTTGTGAAACCGTCTGGTTCAGGACTTTTTTTTGGTAGGGGGAGTCTCTTTTGACCTGCTCAATTTCTTCTTTCTGGTGGGTCTGTTCAAGTGTTCTATATTTGACCATGTCAATTTGAATAGCGCATGAATTTCGAGGAATTTGTCCATTTCCTCTAAGTTATCAAACTTATCCAAGTATATCTTTTCATAATATTCCAGTATTACAGATTTAATATCCTCTGGTTCTTTTGTGATGTCACCTCTGTCATTCCTCAATTGAGGTAATTGTGTCTTTTCCTCTTTTTTCTTTTGTTTTCAAATGTTTTGTCAATTTTATTGACCTTTTTGAAAAACCAGCTTCTGGTTTGATTTATTGTTTCAATTATTTTCTGTTTCTATTTCTCTGATTTCGGTTCCTGTTCTTATAATTTTCTTTCATCTAGAGGCCATTGGATTATATTTTTCTTTTTCTATTTGATGAAGGTGCTGAACTAGTTCATTGATTTTACTTCTTTCTTCATTTTTATGTTTTTGCCTATTGCTATGAACTGTCCCTTGAGGACTGCCTTAGCTCCATCCCAGAGGTTTTGGTATGTTGTATTTTCATTTTCATTTGTCTCAAGAAACTCCCTTATTTACTTCTTTATTTCTTCTATAAGCCGATCATATTCTAGCAGGATATTATCTAGGTTCCATGTTGGTGGCTTTAGGAGCTTTATTCTCTTGTGGTTAATTTCTAGATTTATGGCATTGTGGTCTGTTAAGATAGTTTGTATTATTTCCAAATTTTTTAAAATATGTTGAGGTTTGTTTTGTACCCTAATATTTGATCAGTTCTGGAGAATGTACCATCTGCACTTGAGAACAAAGTGCATTGAGTCTTAGTTGTGTGCAGGCCTCAGAATACATCCACAATGTCAAATTGGCTGACTGTGTAAGTCTTTTGCACCTTTGTTAAATTTCTTTGAGCTAACCTATCCTTTGGCAAGAGTGGTGTGTTAAAGTACCCTACCACTATTGTGATCCTGTATATCTCTTTCTTCAATTTTGTTAATAGTTGTTTTATATATTTGGCGGATCTATCATTTGGTGCATAGATGTTTGAATATTATGTCTTCTTGATCTACTATGCCTTTAATCATTATATAGTGCCCTTTCTTAACTTTCATAGTGACTTTCATTCTTAAGTCTATTGAATCAGAGATTACTATTGCCACTCTTCCTTTTTGTGGGTGCCATTTGCTTGGCATATTTCCCCCTAGCCTTTGATTGTGTATCTATGTTTCTCTTCATTTATTAGATGTGTTTCTTGTATAAAATATATTGCTGGGCTTTGCTTTTTTTCCATTTTTCTACTCATTCATCTTGATTGGTGAATTGATTCCATTCACATTAAGTGTGATTATTAACGGGCCAGGTTTTATTGTTGGCAATTTGCTGCTTTTCTTTGTTTGTTGTTATTAATGTCCATCCAATTTCATTTGGTGTCTCTGTGTATAGAAAGTTCTTTAGCTTTGTTCTCATTTCCACAAATCTCATAAGTTCTTTCTTTTCTACAAAGAACGTGATTTCTCCTTCCTATTTTATGGAGAGCTTTGCTAAATATAGGATGCTGGATTGACAATTGTTTTTTTTTTCTTTTTTCAGCTTTCTGCATATATCATTCCATTGTCTTCTTGCTCACATGGTTTCTTCTGAAAAATAAAAAAAAAAAATTAAGTTAGAGTAAGGATGGCAATGCATTTGTAACTGCTCAAGCTAATAACACTATATCGTGGCATGGAGGAGGAATAGTGGAAATGTATCCACATTTACAACATTCCTCTTACCAAAACCATTTATGGAAAATAGGTACTGCATTGGAACATATATTTTGGATTGGAAATGATGATATTGTTAATACTTCTAGCTGTAAGCTTAAAAGATTACAATGTTCAAAATTATTTGTTATACATTTCCTTAAATTTTTCCCTCTTTTAACAACTGGGATCTAGAGGGAAGAGAAAAGACCAGAGAATGGCCAAAATTATTGAAGCAGCTATTGCTGCCAGTTTAGGGACTGTGTCAGGAAAAGGAAGTCTTACTCATATACAGTGCCACCCAAAGGTAATAAAGGAGGTCAGAATTGCTTCGACTGTGGAAAGTTGGGCCACTTCAGTAGTCAGTGTCACAGGCGAGAGCCACAGATAGGCAAGGGAGTAGAGAGGAAGCTCCCACTCACTTGCTTTAAGTGTGGCTCTGAAGGACACTTGGCCAAGGTGGCCCACATCAGGTCCTGGTGGCAGACAGGACTGACAGGCCCCAGCTCCCAGCTCGAAACAAAGGAGGAGGCTTCAATGATTTAGATCCTCCCAGAAGAGCTGTGGATGAGCATTAACATTACTGGTAAGTATATTCATTTTCTCCTTGACACAGAGCCTACTAATTGGTCCTAAAAGCCTTGTGAGGTCCCAACTCTTCACACTATCTCTTAGTTCTTGGAATGGACGGAAAACCTCATAAGCCATTCCTTAGTTCACCTCTACCTTGCATGTGAACTTCTGAGTTGCAAAACAACACAGTGGTAGATGGAATTTGCTCCAGGACTTAAGAAGCATAAATGACACAGCTGAGCCTCTACATCTTATGGTTCCTAACCTGTACACTATAATAGACAAAGTGCTAGTCTATAGGCCTTTTATTGTAAGAACCACCTTCCCTCTGTAACTTGATTTGTGCCACTACTAGAACCTCTACTTGGAATATTATTTCTTGTTAATTTTTGACTCATGTACTTTTAACTTGTTAGTTAAATTTGTGTCTTCTAGGTTGCAACACCTCCATGATACATCTTCAAGGATATGAACATGTATGGCTAAGCACAATTAATAACAGTGCATCTAAATTCCAAAATCAATCTCCATAATAGTCTATGTGTTTCCTACTGCCAAAGGGGCCCTTTAGAGTAGTGAGAGAAGATCTTCACCCTGAAACCCACAGCGTCCCTTTTCAGCAGGAAGTGGCTAAGAAAATACGCCATCCCTTTTCCTTATGAATCAGGGTGAAGTCTCTCTCAGGGAGGAGTGATAGGGAATGGCAAAGGACACACTGACAAAGGAGATTAATCAGAACTGGCTTTGACAAGCACTGTGGCAATTGGACAATTAAAACAGACATTCGGGGGGGAGAAGAACGAACTGGAGAGGAGGGTAGAGAAAACAGTGCAGCAATGAATGAGAATCCACAATCTCTCTCAATGTTCATTAAAACTAATAAAATTTAATAATAATTAAAAAAATTTAAAAGAAGCCATTCATATGGCCAACAAACACATGAAGAAATGTTTAAAATCGCTAGCTCTATGAGAGATGCACATCAAAACAACTATGAGATATCATCTTACCCCAGTAAGAATAGCAATATTCAACAAAGAAACAAAGAGCAAATGATGGTGAGGCCGTGGAGAAACTGGAACTCTTATTCGCTGTTGGTGGGAGTGTAAAATGGTGTGACCACTATGGAAGTTAGTATGGCACTTTCACAAGAGGTTGCAAATAGAAATACCATTTGACCCCGCAATTCCACTACTGGGAATATACCCTATAAAACCCATAACTGCCACCCTAGCAGATATATGCACATTCATGTTTATTATGGCTTTGTTCACAATAACAAAGAGTTGAAAATAACCCAAATGCCCATTATCAAATGGAAATAGAGAAGCTGAGATATATTCACACAATGGAATACTATGCTACCTTGAAAAACAAAGAATTCATGAAATCTTATAAAAAATGAGGGACCCTGTATGATATAATGCTGAGTGAAATAGCTCAGTCTCAAAAGGATAACTACTGCGTAGTGGCACTGTTGTAAAATGGGACTGACATCGAGTTTGGGGGGAGCCTAAGAAAAGAGGGGATAAATAGTGTATTCGGCATTGAAACAGATGAGGGAGAGAACCGTTTAAAAGGAATATAGGATTTAGTATTATTTTCATGACAAGATTACAGAAAAAGGAATGCATAGTAAAGTGGACTGTGGACTTGGGATTGTATAACAATGAAAGATTTCTTTTTTCTTTTCAAAGAGAAAATTAACTGGGGGAGGGGTGGGCAAGGAGGAAAATGTGTAACAATGAATGAAT
>NW_006400270.1:128870-156142 GCF_000299155.1 Elephantulus edwardii
ATTTAAAAAATCATTAATTAAAAAAACCCATAAACTGAAAAAAAAGAAAGAAAATAGGTTTGAGGCATTGAACACCAGTGGTCAAAGACCAGATGAGTTTTTTGATGATAGTAAGGATATCATTCATGAAGAAAATAAAAGGTCATTACAAAAATGGAAGAGAAAGAAAAAAACTAAATGAATGTTAGAAGAGACTCTAAAGATTGAACTGGAGCATCAAGAAGCCAAAATAAAAGGAAAACATGAAAGAACTGAACATAAGATTCCAAATGGCAGTTCTGGAGGACAAAGCTAAGTATTCCAATGAAATAGATAGCTTAGATAGAATGAAAAAATTCCTAGAAGCACATGTTGTTGCTATTTTTGTTGTTGTAATTATGTGCCTTCGAGTTGCTTGCAACTCATAGTAACCCCTGAAACCTGCTCTATCCTTGACTGTCTCTGACACACCTACCCTCATTACTCTAGTCACTATCAATCCATCACCCTTTCTCTGTCCCTCCACCCTTCCAAGTATGATGTCCTTTTCCAAGGACAAGTCCCTCCTTGCAATGCAAGTGCCCAAAGTACATAATCTACAAAAAATTACTCCAGGAAAAAAAAAACAAAACAAAAAACAGAAAATCTCAACAAATTTAAGACAATGGAGGACGGCATTCATAATAATTGGGTTGGGGGGAGAGAAAAAAAATCCCTTCTAAGAAAGACAATTCCAGGACCACATACTTCAATGGTGAATCCTACCAAATGTTTATTAAGGCATTTTTCTCAAGCTCTTCAAAAATTACCAGAAAATGTTTTCTATACCTTCTTATGGGGCTAACAGTCATCTGTTATTAAAATAGTAGATATTAAAAGAAAAGTAACATAAACATGAAAATCTTCAACAAAAACTACAATATTAAAACAATTATATAAAAGACCAAAACAAAGCAACCCAAAGTATAGCAGGTGAGATTTGTCCAGAAATACAAGAATGACTCAAGAGTAGAAAATACTCTATGTAACATACTACATTAATATGACAAAGGAAAATAATCACATGATCATCTGAATCACTGCAAAAAGACATTTGAAAAAATCTAACATCTTTTGTGTTAAAAAATATTAAATTAGGGAGAAAAGAACTCTTCAATGCAAAGAAAGAAGCACTTATTAAAAACTACAGTTAATATTATATTCACTTATCTGTCAGTTTGCTATACTGAGATAGCGGGGTTCCTGTGATACTCAAAGCTATGCCACCAGTTTGTCAAGTGCCACAAGGGTTAGCAATGGTGGACAGATTTTAGTAGAGTTCCCAGATTAAGGCAGACCAGGAGCATGATTGATCATTCACTTCTTAAATAAAAAATCTTCTGAAAGCCCTTTGAACATTAAAGAAACACAGATAGTATAGTATTGGAGGTAGAGCCCAGACTGGAAGTCAGTCCAAATGAGGGAAAACAATGGCAAACATCCTTTAATACTTGGAACATGGGATGTATGAAGCTTAGATTTTGGAAAACTAGAAATTGTTAAAAGTGAAATGAAATGAAATGGGTGAATATTAACAGTTTAACCATTAATGAGATGAGATAGACTAGTTTTGGCCACTTTGAATTAGATAGATAAAAAAACATAAGAAGAATGGTATTGCATTCATAGTCAAAAAGTCAATTTCAAGTTCTATCCTGAACTGCAATGTTGTGAGTGATAGGCTATTACTCATATGCATACAAGGAAGATCTGTTAATATGACTGTTATTAAAAATAAGCTCCTACGTCTAGAGCCAAAGATACAGAAAGTGAACTTTTTTAACTGAATCTTGCAGTCCCAAATTGACCAAACACACAATGAAGAGGCATTACTGATAGTTGGTGACTGGAATGCAAAAGTTAGAAACAATCTAGAAGGAATAGTAGCTAGACTGTATGGGCTTGATGACAGAAATAAAGCTGTAAGTAGAATGATCTAATTTTATATTCTCAGTTGTTTATTCACAGCAAACACTTTAAAAAAAAATACAAATAGTGACTTTACAACTGAACCTCACTTGATGGGCCACAATGAAATCAGATTGACTACATCTGTGGAATCACTGAAGTAGCTCAGTATCAGCAGTCAAAACTAGGCCAGGGATGGACTGTGATTCAGATCACCAATTACTCAAATGCAGCTTCAAATTAAGGCAAAAATAAATAAATAAAACAAGTCCATGACAACCAAAATATTATTTTAATCTATTCTACTCAAATTTTAAAATCATTTTAAGAATAGACTTGAAGCATTGAATATTAATGGTTGAAGACCAGATGAGTTATGGGATGACATCAGAGATATCATCCATGAAGAGAGCAAAACGTCATTAATTCCAAAGACAAAGGTGAAAGAAAAAACTGAAATGGATGTTAGAAGACACTCTAAAAATTGCACTAGAGCATTTGAGAAGTCAAAACAAAGGGAAAACATGCTGAAGTAAAAGACCTGAATAGAAGATTTCAAAGGGTAGCTCAAGAAGTCAAAGCAAAGTATTATAATGGAATGTCCAGAGAACTAGAATTGGACAATGAGAAGAGAAGAACTTGTTCTGCATTTCTCAAGCTGATAAAACCAAAAATCAAATTTAAGCCTCAAACAGAAATATTGGAAGATTCTGTGGGCTACACTGTAATTCCAAGGTCTAAGTAGGTCTCTTCTAGATCTGATGCTGTAGTGACATTTGTTTGTGATGAGATTAAGGTAGCTGAGCCAAGGCCCTTCTGTTGTTATCTGATCAAGATTAGAGAGAGATCTCAGATCCCATCTTGTGTGACTCCGTGGGTTCCTGTGTGACTGGAAGTGGGATCAATAGTCGGAAAGTATGGACTTGGTGACAGAAATGAGGCTGGTGATAGAATGATAGAATTCTGTACCACCAATGATTTATATCTTATTAAGTACTTTTTTAAAAGAAACAAATGCAGGCTATACACATGGATTTCACCCAATGGGATCCACAGGAATCAGGTTGATTATATCCGTGAAAGGAGCCATTGGAGAATTTCAATACCAGCAGCAAAAACTAGGTCAGGTGCTGATTGTGGAAAAGACCATCACCTGTTCATATGCAAGTTCAAATTAAAACTAAAGAAGATTAAACCATATCATCCACAGTAGTCAAAATTTGACAATGAGTCTATCTCCCATGAATTTAAAAACCAAGTCAGGAATAGGTTTGAGGCCTTTAATACTAATGAAAGAAGACCAAATAAGCTGTGGGAAGATATAAAAAATATCATTCATGAAGAATGCAAAAAAGTCATTACTACGAGGAAGAAGAAAAGACCAAAATGGATGTCAGAAGAGACTCTGAATATTGCACTAGAGAGCTGAGAAGCCAAAGCAAAGGGAAGAAATCTAGACGTTAAGGAGCTGAATAGAAGATGTCAAAGGGTTACTCCGGAAGACAAGGCAAAATATTATAATAAAATGTGCAAGGCACTGGAGTCAGAATAACCAAAGGGCCAAACTCACTCAGCATTTCTTAAGCTGAAAGAACTAAAGAATAACATCAAGCCATGAGTTGCAATGCTTAAGGGTGCTATCTATGAGCAGAATATTAAATGACTCAGGAAGCACTAAAAGAAGATGGAAGGCGTATACAGAGTCATTGTATCAAAAAGAATAGGTTGATACAGAAAAATGTCAAGAAACAACATATGATCATTAGGCAATGGTGATAAGGAGGAAGTGCAGGCTGTTCTGAAGGATCTGGCAAAAATAAAAACCTCAGAAATTGATGGAATACCAATTAACGTATTTCAGCTACTCTACATGTGCTCACCAAGTTTTGCCAAGAAATATGGAGGGCAACTACTTGGCTAACTGACTAGAAGAGATCCATATTTATTGCAATGTTTTTAAAAAAGGTGACCCGACAGAGTGTGGAAATTATTGAAAAAAGGAATAATATCAAACACTAGCAAAATCCTGTTGAAGATTGTCCAGAAAAGACGTGGCTAGTACATTGACAGAGAACTACAAGAAATATAGGCTAGGTTTAGAAGAGGTTGTGGCACTAGGGACATTATTGCCAATGTCAGAAGGATCAGAGAGTACCAGAAGAATGTCTATATGTGTTTCATTTACTATGCAAAGACATTTGACTGTATGAATCACAATAAATTGTGGCTAATCTTGAGGAAAATGGGAATCTCAGAGCACTTGATCATGCTTATATGAAACCTATATTTGGACCAAGAAGCAGCCCTCAGAACAGAGTAAGGAAACACTGCATGGTTCAAAATCAGGAAAGGCACGCATCGGGGATGCATCCTGTCCCCAAAACTTTTTCAATCTGTATGCAGAATAGATCGTTAGGGAAGCAGGCTTTATGAAGAGAAGTGTGGCATCAGGTTTGGAGGAAGACTGATTAACTACCTGTGATATCCAGATGACACAACTTTGCTTGCTGAAATTGAGGAGGATTTGAAGCATTTGCTGCAAAAGGTCAAGGACTAATGCCTTCAATATGGATTGAAGCTCAACATCAAGAAGACAAAGACTCTCACCACTGGACCAATTGAGAACATAAAATTCTATAGAGAAGAGATTCAGGTAGTTGACAATTACAACTTGCTCAGATCCACAATCAACACTCTTAATACCAGCAGTCAGGAAATCAAAAGACTAATTGCATTGGGAAAATCTGCTGTCATGGACTTCTCCAGAGTGCTGAAGAGCAATGATGTCGGTTTGGATAAAAAGATGTATCTATTCCAGGACATGGTCTTCTCAATTACGTGTTATGCTTCAGAGATTTGGACAACTAAGGATGACAGAAGAAGAATAGATGCCTTTGAAGTTGTGGCGCTGGAGAACAGTCTTAAACATACCATGAACTGGCAAGAAAACAAATAGGTTTGTCTTGGAGAGGGTGAAGCCAAGTCTTTCCTCGGAGGCTAAGATTTTGAAGCCTCACCTCACTTACTTTGGGCACATGGCCAAGAGAGATCGGTCCTTGGAGAAGGACATCATGCTCAGAAGGGTGGACAGGCAGCACAGGAGAGGGACACTCAGGATGAGATTGATTGGTACAGTAACTGGGGCAATGGGGTTGGTGTGTTGGAGTTAGTGAGACTGGCTCAGGACAGAGAAGGGTTCAGAGCTGTTGTACATAGGGTCACTAAACATCACAAGTGACTAAATGGCATGTAAAAACAATAACATACTATGACAGGTTTGGGAGCAGGAGTGACATCTACTTCCTAAATAATATGCCTCCAGAAACCCTATGAACTTTGATAAATGTCAATAGTTGTAGAGGAGCTTCAAGCCTTTTGTTCATACAATCTCTATTGAGTTGTACTTGACTCGAAGGCAATAAACAACAACAATCCAGGTACAAAGTTCATTTTTCAAGGATATTGAAAAGGCAGTTTTCAAGTTTATTTGGAAAGGAAAGAGACCTCAAATAAGCGAACTACTTCTGAAAAACAAAAATGAAGTGGGAGGGATAGCACTCCTAGATCCCCAAACCTACTGTACATTTGTCAAAACCAACATAGTATATTTTCTAGTACAAAGGTAAAAGCATAGGGTAATGGAATAGAATCAAGAACCCAGAAATTAACTGATATTCCAAAAGAATCTATCAAATGGGAACATGACAATGGCTTCAACAAATGGTGCAGGCAAAACTGGAGTGCTAAATGCAGAAAAATGAAGCAGGATTCACACCTCTCACCATTCACAAAAATCAACTCAAGATGGATTAGAGACCTAGGCGTAAAGCTCAAAATCATAAACATCATAAGAGACGAAGTGGGGCCAAGCTCAGAAGACCTCTCCTTTTGTATAAAGAGACTGACAAACACAACCAGAAATATACAAGCATATAAAACTGATGAATGGGACTTTCTAAAGTTTAAATCCCTGCGTGCATGAAAAAAACATTTTTCAACAGGGTAAGAAGAAAGCCTAATGAAGTGGGGGAAATATTTGGCAATGCCATCTCAGACAAGGGTCTCATAAGAAGAGTTTACAGAATCCCGCAGGGCCTCCACAAAAAAAGACGAATCCAATTACAAAATGGGAAAGATACCTGGAAAGACTTTTAACAGAGGAAAACATTCAGATAGCCTATAAACGTATAAATAAATGCTCAAAATCACTGGTAATAGGAGAGATGAAAATCAAAACCAAGATGAGATACCATCTTATCACAGTAGCAGTGGCAAAGTTTAATAGGACAGCAAGTAATAAATGTTAGAGAGGATATGGAAGGATAGGAGCTGTCATATACTCTTGGTGGAATGTTAAAATGATACAAACACTCTAGAAAACAGTTTGATGTTTCTTCAAAATGCTGGCCATAGAAATTCCATATACCCCACCTACCCTATTCCTAGGAATATACCTCAAGGGAATTAGAAATGAGACATAAATGGAGATATGTACACCAATGTTTATATGGAAACAATCCAAATGTCAACCACAATTGAATGGATTAAGAAATTGTGGTATAGTCACATGATGGAATACTATACAGCATTCAGGAACAAGATTTTGAAAATTACTACATAATTTGGGTGAGACTGGAGGGCATTATGCTGAGTGAACTAACTCAGTCTCATTAGGATAAATACTGTATAGGATCATTATTGTATAAATGGAAGGGCAACCAATAAAACATACATGAGGATACAAAGGAGGATGGGTTGGAAACAGAGGGGTCAGGGTGGGAAGGGGGGAAATTATAAGGTAGCACAATTTAGTGTGTGGAGAGAGAGGGGATAAAGGAAATGGGAAAAATCCGGCAGGGATCTGGTAAGAAAAGATGAAACTTGGTTTAGTGATGATTGATTTTGTAAAACATAATGAATGATAATAAGTTATGAAACATAATGTGAAACACAGTATATATGAACTTTGTATGCAAACCAGTGTAAAATTTAAACAAAAGAAAGAAAAACTACTAATAAGTAAGATGCAAACAAAAACAAGATAGCACAGTTTGTAAAGACAGCAAATAAATGTTGTAGAGGATGTAGAGAGATTGAAATTCTTTTGCACAGCTGCTGGGATTATAAACTTGTATAATCACTCTAAAAAGCAGTTTGACATTTCCTCAAAAAGCTATACATAGAAATTCGATACAACCTAATTTCCTGCTAGGAATATATCTCAAGGAATTTAGAACTGAAATACAAATCGAGATATGTACACCTGTTCATAGCAGCTTTATTCACAATAGCAAGAAAAAGGAAACAGCCCAAAAGTCTATCAACAAATGAATGGATTGAGAAATTGTAGTACATTCACCAGACTTTCCAAAATATTATGGAACATGGGAGATTCTAGAAAGCATTGTACTGAGTGAAATAACTTAGTCTCATAAAGGCAAATACTACATAAGACTACTGTTATAAAAACAGAAGGAATATTGAGCAAGATGTTTATGAATGTTCAAAAGGGGGAAAAGGAAAGTGGAATGAGGCAAAAGAAAGGGGAAAGGTGAAAATTGCTAGGACAGCAAAGGTTAGTTGGTGGACGGGGAGAGGAAGGAATAGAAAATAATTAATGGGTCTTGAAAAGTCAGAGTAATAATAGGCATAGATCAATAGTAATCAATTACATGAATTACAATATATATGGATGATTATATGAGTGAAACAAAATGTCAGTTAAAGATTGTATATATGAATGAAACAAAATATCTATGAATATTTGTATGCAAAAAATAAAGCTGTTGTCTTTGTTGTTATGTGCAATCAAGTCACATGCAATTCATAGCAACCCTATGTACAATAGCTCTGAACCCTGCCCTGTCCTGTGTGAGTCTCACTGACTCCAGCACACCTACCTCCATTATGCTAGTTACTGAGTCAATCCATCTCATCATGAATCTTCTTTTCTGTGCTGCCCCTCCACTCTTCCAAGCATGATGACCTACTCAAAGGACTGGTCTCTCCTGGCCACGTACCTAAAATATGTGACATAGACCTTCAAAATCTTTGTTTTCAAGGGGAAACTTGACTTCATCTTCTCCAGAACAGAACTGTTTGATCTTTTGGTGGTTCATGGTATGTGCAATACTCTCCTCCAGAGCCACAGCTCAAAGGTATAGATTCTTCTGTCATCCTTAATCACTGTCCAGCTCTCTGATGCATGGAAAGCCATTACAAAGACCATGACACAGATCAGGTGCACCTTCGTTTGACATCATTGCTCTTTAGCATTTTGGAGAGGCCCCTGATAGCAGATTTCCCCAAGAAAATCCGTCTTTTGATTTCCTGACTGCTGGTGCCAAGAGTGTTGATCATGAAGCCAAGCAAGCTTAAATTGTTAATAACTTCAACCTCTTCTCCATATATCATGGACTATGGTGAATCAATTTGCCCAGCGGTGAAAATCTTTGTCTTCTTAATGTTGAGCTTCAATCCATATTGAAGCATACAGTCCTTGACTTTCTGCACCAAATTCTTTCAGTCCTCTTCATTTTCAGCAAGTAAAGTCATGTTATCTGCATAATGCAGGTTGTTGATAAGTCTTCATCCAATCCTAATGCCACATTCCTCCTCATAAAGTTCATAAAGTATTGTAGTTAATATTGTGGGACAGGACATACATTACTGACTGGAGAAAAGAAAGATAAGGAAAGATTTAACACAGAAACAGTCATAGAGAGGTTGATAGACATGGGAGAAATTGATATGTGATCAGAAATTAAGGAATGAATGGTTAGGGTAAAGAGAAAGGCAAAGCAAAGAGAGAATTTGATGAGATGTAATAAATGACATTGATAAATCTTACCTAGTGGGCATAGTTTTATGGTGATTAATTTTATAAAACATACTTAATGGGAATGGTTGCTTGAAATGCAATGTGAGTTAAGCATAGTGTGAAGTAATTAATAGTATTTTGTATGCAAACCAATATAAACTAAAATTTTAAAACAAAAAAAAATATATGAAGCAGCTCATCATTAGAAGCCGTCTTGTTTTGTCAGAAGCCATGGATCTGTTCCAGTGAATTAACTAGGTACTTGGAGGGAGGGGGAACATTTCTGTCTATCTTGACCATGTGTGATCCCTTCGGCTCAAGAAACAGTGAGGAGCTGGGCAACCTGAGGGAGGCAAGAAGACACTTCAAGTACTGAACAACAGGCTTCCTCCTCTGTCATTAAGGGACATTGGGGGGAAAACTTCTATATGTGCTTCACAAAACATTACTGAACCCTGAGTAATTTTGTGGTTACAAAAGCCTAATATCTACTAATAAAATACTTCCATAATGTCAAGAAAGCAATCCACATCAGCCATCATGAAAAAACAAAATAACCCTGCTTCAATTATACAATGGTACAACCATTCCGTAAGGCAGTTTGGCACTTCCTCAAAAAGCTGACATAGAAATTCCATATGACCCAGCTATTCCAGTGCTTGGAATATACCCCAAAATGAAAACTGAGGCTCAAATGGGAACTTGTACACCAATGTTCATAGCAGTATTATTTGCAGTTGCAAGAACATGGAAAGAGCCCAGATATCCAACCACTAATGAATGGATTGAGAAGTTGTGGTACATTCATACAATGGAATACTACACAACAGGCAGGAGCAATAATTTTGGAAATTACAACCTAACTAGGGAGGGACTGGAAAACATTATGCTAAGTGAACTAATTCAGTCTCACAAGGACAAATGCTGTATAAAACCATTATTAGAATGAGTAGGAGGATCCAAGACCACGGAGAGGGTGGAAAGATGAGTGAAGATGGGAAGGGAGGGTGTTAATCATAGGATTGCACAAGTTGATGGGCGTGTGAGATAAAGGAAATAGTAAGGATCTTTTGTGAAAAACAATGTATTAAAGCTTTGTAAATAAATCAGAGTAATAAAAAAGTTTTAAAAAGCAGACCCAAGATAGAGAGAATTAGAAGAAATATGTTGATATAGAGTTATTTGATCAGGAGAAGAGTACTGAATGTACCATGGACTGCCAAGAAACAAATAGATTCATTCTAGAGAGGGTTAAACCAGGCTGCTCCTTGGAGGCAAGGATTCTGGGGCTTCGCCTGACATACTTTGGACATGTTGTAAGGAGAGACAGGTCTTTGGAGAGAGACATCATGCTGGGCAGAGTGGAGGGACAGCGCAGGAGGGGAAGACCCTCTATGAGGTGGATTGATTCAGTGACTGGGGTAATCGGGATGGATGTGTCAGAGGCAGTGAGATTGGCACAGGATAGAGCAGGATTTAGGGCTGTTGTACATAGGGTCGCTATGAGTCGCAAGCAACTCGACGGCACATAACAACAACAACAACAACAGAAAAAGACACAAATGTGGAATAACAATGGAAGTCAAGAAGAGTATACCTCAGAGACAACAGTCCAGAAGAAATACATGGATGAGGAGCAATGAGAACAGCTAGGGAGGAAAATGTAAATTATGGAAGAAAGAATTGATAAGATAAAGAGATACAAGAACTAAAAAAAAAAATCATCACAAGACAGAGAGGGCACAGCCAACATAGTACTGTAAATAACATAAAAGGATGAAAAAACAATTCAGAATATTAAGACCTAAATGGCAGAAGTGTCCAACACACTGGTAGAATAAAAAAGTAGAATTGAAGATATGGAACAGAGGGTCAGTGAGCTGGAAGATAAGAGTCTTACAAGAAACATACTAGAAGAAAAATGAGAGATGAGTTGTAAAGAAAACATTAAAATCATATGAGACGACATCAAATGAAATAACATATGAATGATTAGAATTCCAGAACAGGAGAGTGACGGGGAAATCACTGAGAAGATTTTGAAAGAAGTGCTGCAAGAAAACATCCCATGTATTTTGAAGAAAAGGAAAATCCACATTCAAGGAGCACAGAGGACACCAGGAAGACTAGACACAAAAAGAAAAACACCTCAGATATATCATAATCAAATTCTCCAAATTAAAAGATGAGGATAGAATTCTAAAAGTAGCACAAGAAAAACAAAGAGTTATCTACAAAAGGGTACAATAAGATTAAGGTCTCATTTCTCAGCAGAAACCATCCATGTGAGCTAGAAGGCAATGAGATGCCATATACAGAAATTTAAAAGATAACAATTGCCAGACAAGGATCTTATCTCCAGCAAAGCTCTTCATCAAATAAGAAGGAGAAAATAAATTCTTTGCAGAAAACAAAGACCTTAAGGAATTTTTGAAAATAAGACCAAAACACAAAATATTTTAAGTGAAGTCCTGCACCTGGCAATGCCAAAGGAAAGTGCATGGACCATAGTAACCAGAAACAACAGAAAAAGAAACACAGCAAAACTGAAAAAATAAAACTTGGTCTGAGAATAATCACAACTTAGTGTGAATGAACTAAATGCACCAATTAAGAGAAAATGAGTAACAGAATGAATAAAAACACAAAGCCCATCAATATTTTGCCTATAAGAGACAGATATAAAAAAGGAAGAGAAAGGACAGACTCAAAATCAAAAGCAGGGGAAAAATACACCAAGCAAAGTGTAACCTCAGACAAGAAGAAGTGGCAATATATTTCTGATAAAACAGATTTTAGAATGAAAACCACCATCAAAGATAAGGAAGGACACTGTTGTTGTTGCTGTTGTTACGTGTCGTCGAGTCACTTGTGACTCATAGTGACCCTATGTACAACAGCCCTAAATTCTGCTCTGTCCTGTGCCAATCACACTGTCTCTGACACTCCCATCACAATTATCTCAGTCACTGAATCAATCCACCTCATAGAGGGCCTTCCCCTCCTGCGCCGTCCTTCCACCCTCCCAAGCATGATGTCCTTCTCCAAGGATCTGTCTCTCCTCACAACATGTCCAAAGTATGTTAGACAGAGCCTCAGAATCCTTGCCTCGAAGGAGCCACCCAGTTTAACCCTTTCCAGGACGAATCTGTTTGTTTTCCCAGCAGTCCATGGTATTCTCAATACTCTTCTCCAGCACCACAGCTCAAAGGCATCAATTCTCCTTCTATCCTCGTTGGTCATTGTCCAACTCTCTGATGCATAACAAGTGATTGCAAAGACCATGGCCTGTAGCAAATGTACCTTAGTCTCCAGAGAAACACCATTGCTCGTCAGTACTTTGGAGAGGTCCCTAACAGCAGACTTTCCCATGGCAATGCGCCTTTTAATTTCCTGGCTGCTGGTGCCAAGACTGTTGACTATGGAGCCAAGCAAACTAAAGCTGTGTACAATCTCAATCTCTTCACCATCCATCCTGATGCTACCAATTGATCCAGTGGTGAGAATCTTTGTCTTCTTGACATTGAGCCTCAATCCATATTGTAGGCTGCAATCCTTGACTCTCTGCAGCAGGTGCTTCAGGTCCTCTTCAGTTTCAGCAAGCAGGGTTGTATCATCTGCATAATGTAGATTGTTATTAAATCGTCCACCAATCTTGACCCCACATTTCTCCTCATAGAGTCCAGCCTCTCGGATAATCTGTTATGTATATAGGTTGAAAAGGTATGGAGATAGGATGCGTCCCTGGTGTACGCCCTTCCCAATTTTGAACCATGCAGTGTTCCCTTGCTCTGTCCTGATGACTACCTCCTGGTCCAAGTATAGGTTTCGCATTAGCACGATCAAGTGTTCTGGGATTCCCATTCTTCTCAGAGTCAGCCACAGTTTGTTGCGACCCACACAGTCAAAAGCCTTTGCATAGCTGATGAAGCACAGATAGACATTCTTCTGGTATTCTCTGCTTTCAGCTAAGATCCATCGAACATAAGCTACAATATCCCTAGTACCACGACCCCTTCTAAACCCAGCCTGGACTTCTGGCAGTTCTCTGTTGGTGTACTGTTCCAGTCGTTTTTGGATAATCTTCAGTAGAATCTTGCTTGCATGTGAAATCAGTGAGATTACATACTGATAAAAGGCACAATAAATCGAGAAGACATACCTTGGTAAACATTTATGCACCAAATGATAGAACTGCAAAATACATAAAGTAGACGTTAATAGAATTGAAGAAAGAGAATGCACCACAATAGTGGTAGGAGATTTCAACACACCACTATCACCAAATGATAGGTCAGCTCAAAAGAAACTTAAAAAAGACACAGAAGATATAAACTATACAACCAGCCAACTCAAACTTGTGGATGTATTCAGGGTACTAAACCCATTTAAAAATCAATTCAATTTCTTCTCAAGTGCACATGGTACATTCTTCAGAAATGATTATATATTAGGACACAAAGCAAACCTCAAAAAATTCAAAAACATTGAAATAATACAAAGTATTTTCCCAGATCACAATGCCATAAGATTATAAATTAACCACATGAGTGTAAAGCTTACAAAACCACCCATGTGGAAATGAAATAACTCTCTGCTAGAACATGATTTGATTATAAAAGAAATAAAGAATGACATTAAAAAGTTCTTTGAAACAAATGATGATGAAAATACAACTTACTAAAAATTGTGTGACACAGCTAAGGTGGTCCTTGAAGGGCAGTTCATAGCAATTGACACACACATAAAAAATGAAGAAAGAAGAATAATCAATGATCTAAACCAACATCTTCAGAAAATAGAAAAATAATAACAATCTAACCCTGCAGCCTCCAGAAGAAAATAAATTATTGGGACAAGAACTGAAATCAGTGAGATAGAAAACAGAAAACAATCAATAAGACTAGAAGCTGATTTTTTGAAAGGGTCAATAAAATTAACAAACCACTGAACAATTTAACAAAAGAAAAAAAGAAAAGACACAGGTAACTCAATTAAGAAATGATAAGAAATGACATTATAACGGAACCACAGGAAATTAAATCTATAATATCAGAATACTACGAAAATCTATACTAAAAAAAAAAAAAAAACACGAAAAAAAAACCAAAAAAACAAAACCCAGAGGAAATGGACAAATTCCTTGAAACACATCTTCTATCCAGATTGACAAATTGAAAAGGTCCTAAAAAGATTTTCCCATAAGAAAGTCCTGGACCAGGTGACTTTACAGCTGAATTTTACCAAACGTTCAGAAAGGATTTAGTCCCAGTTCTACTTAAATTATTTCAAACATTAACAAAAAAGAAGGAACACATTTGGAGTCATTCTATGAAGCAAGTATAATCCTAATACCAAAACCAGGCAAAGATATTACCAAAAAATATAACTACATACCAATATCTCTCATGAATATAGAAACAAAAATCCTTAACAAAATCCTAGCCAATAGAATCCAAAAGCACATTAAAAAATAATTCACCATGACCAAGTAGGATTCGTAACAGGTATTCAAGGATTGTTCAACATAAGAAAAACAATATAATTCACTATATTAACAAAGTCAATAACAGGAACCATATGATCTTAGCAATTGATGCAGAAAAGGCATTTGACAAAATCCAACACCCCGTCCTGATAAAGACACTCAGCAAAATTGGAATAGAATGGAATTTCCTCAATATAATGTAAAATATATATGGAAAACCAAGAGCCAACATAATTTTCAATGGAGAAGGACTAAAAGCAGTTTATTTGCAAACAGGGACCAGAGAAGGATGCTCACTGTCATCAATTCTATTTAATATTGTATTGAAAGTGCTTGCTAGGGCAATACAATAAGAAAAGGAAGTAAAATGCATCCAGATCAGCAAAGAGATGGATAAACTGCCATTATATGCAGATGGTATGATTGCATACACAGAAAACCCCAAAGACTCAACCAAAAAAAACCAAACAAACAAAAAAACTGTTAGAGTTAGTAGGTCAGTTTAGCAGAATGGCAGGATATAAGATCAATATCCAAAAACAGTAAGATTTCTCTAAAGTAAAAAAGAGAACTCAGAGAAGGAAACCAAGAAAGCAATACCATTTACAATAGCCAACAACAAATTGAAACACAACACACAATAAAAGACCTAAAGAAATGAAATAATGTGCCTGGTGCATGGGTTGGAAGACTCAATATTGTGAAAATTACAATCCTACCAAAAGTGATCAACAAGTTCAGCGCAATCCCAATCCAAATATCAAATTAATTTTTCAAGAAGATCGAAAGGGAAACTTTCAAATTTATTTGGAGAGGCAAGATAACCCGAATTAGAAAAACACTTCTGAGAAACAAAAAGGAAGTGGGGGGCATAACACCCCCAGACTTCAAAACCTCTACACAGCAGTAGTAACCAAAACAGCATAGTTCTGGCACAATGACAGACACATAAACCAATGGACCAGAACTGAGGACTCATAAATAGACCCAGCTATCTATTGTCAACTGATAAGAGACAAGGAAATCAAAGCTATCAAATGGGAAAATGGCAACCTCTTCAACGAATGGTACTGTCAAAACTGGACTTCTCTGTTCAGAAAGCTGAAACAGGATCCAAACCTCACATCATACACAAACACCAGTTCAAGGTGGATTAAAAACATAAAGTTCATAAGAGGCAAACTGGGATCAAGCTTACAAGCACTAGTCCAAGGTATAAAGAGACTGCCAAATACAGCCAGAAATGCACAGTCTGAAGAGGATAAAATTGATGAATGGGATCTTCTAAAGATTAAAGTCATGTGTACATCAAAAACTTTTTCCAGCAGAATGAAAAGAAAACCTACAGATTGGGAACATTTGATAATACCATCTCAGAAGAGAGTCTCTTAATGAAAGTCTACAGAATACACCTTGGCCTCCACAAGAAGACTGATAACCCAATTGCAAAATGGGCAAAAGACATGGAAAGAATTTTCACTAAGGAATATATTAGAATGACAAACAAATACATGAAGAAAAGCTCAAAATCATAGGCAATAAGAGAGATGCAAATCAAAACCACAATGAGGTACCATCTCACTCCAGTAACAGTGTCAAAGTTTAACAGAGCAGCAAGTAATGAATGTTGGAGACGATGGGGTGAGAAAAGAACTTTTATACACTTTTGGTGCAATTGTAAAATGATATGACCACTCTGGAAGAAAGTTTGACGCTTCTACAAAAAGCTGAACATAGAAACTCCATCCGAACCAGCTATTTCACTACTTAGAACATAACTTGAAAAAATTAGAACTAAGGCACAAATGGAGACTTGTACACCAATGTTCATAACATTGCAATGTTCACCATTGCAAGAACATGGAAACAGCCCAGATGCCCAACCACAAAAGAATGGATTGAGAAATTATGGTATATTCACACAATGGAATACTATACTGCACACAGGAGCAATGATTTTGTAAATTATTACCTAACTTGGGAGGGACTGGAGAGAATTATGCTCAGTGAACTAACTCACTCCTACAAGGACAAATATTGTATAAAACCATTATTGCAGAATGAGAGTAAGGATCCAAAAGGGGGATGTGGGTGTGGAAGCAGAGAGATGAGGATGTGCAGAGGGAAGGAAGGATTAATCATGAGATTTTACAATTTGATGAAGGGAGGTGAGGAAAATTGGAAGAATTTGTTCTGGAAAACAATGTATTCAAATTTTGTAAATAAAAAAAAAGACTAAGGTGCCTTTCCCCACCCCCAAGAAAAAGGAATGTATATGATGAATGACTGGATAAAAACCAAGTAAAAATTATTCAAACAATCAACACACATGGTATTTGGCTATTATCTATTTTTAAGTATTTTTCAATCTATAATAAATTCTCGACTTCCCCTTTTTTTTAATTGTGATTTTAATGAAAATTCGCAGAGAGGTTGAGATTTCATTCTTTCATTATTGCAGCTTTTTCTCCCTCCCCCTCCCTTTTCCTCTGTTCCACTTTGCAATTCACCTCTTGTTCCAGATTGCTGTCATACATACATATAACTATGTCTAGTTATAGATTCCTTTCAGTTATTCCTTGCATCTGTTCCAATACAGTGCTCATTACCTATCCACTTTTTTTTAATTCTCCCTCAAACTCCTATGAGTCCTATTTAATAAAAGCAGTGTTATGCAGTGTTTGTCCTTTTGTGACTGAGATATTTCACTCAGCATGTCTTACAAGTTCACCTATATTCATTGTTTTTCAATACTACATAATATTCCATTGTGTAAATGTTCTACAGTTTTTCTACCCATTCATTTGTTGATAGACACTTGGGCTGCTTCTTATGAATTCTGGTGTTATAGTCCTTAAGAAGTTGTGCTAATAACCCAAAAGCAGAATCTCTCTGATAGTTTGAATCTACCAGCTACTCTGTGGGCAATCTACTCCTTCTGTGCAATTTACCACCTTCAAAAACCCTCTGAAGGTTTAGTTATAAGTTCACTCTGACTCAATGTCAATAAATTAAGGTGCATTGAGCATGCTGTTCTGGAATTTTGTTTGTTGAAGACATGTCTATAATTTTCCACAGTATAAGTTTTGCAAGCAGCATCTCTGTGGAGTCAAAAAGCCGACTATTCTCTCCATGTGCTTCCAGTGCACTGAAGGCTATTTCTAGAAGCTTGATGTGCTTCATGTTTTGGTTTTGAGTTTGGTTGTTTTTTTGGGGTTTTGTTGTTTGTTTTTTGTGAAGAAATATATGTTTCCTATTTCATCAAATCAATAGGTACAAAATGGCTGAGTGGTACTATTTTATTGATATTAAGGTTGATTTGTGAATTCAGAGGATGTCAACCTGATCCATCTATTATAAATTTCTAATTACCTTTTACAAAGGCAGAAAAAATAAAATTTTTATTTCTCTCAGAATAACAATGTATTTTGATCAGCAGAAAATCCAACACTCTACACACAACAGATTAATGTAGAAAAACATCAGTATTTTTAAATGTAAATATGTCTTCTACATAAAAAAATAGATATTTTTCAAAGTAAAGCAATGTTGAGACTGTTACATGTCACTAAAATTTTAATAATAGGCACAGAATTTCTCATGAAAATGTGCAGTGACAGCTGGAGGAAAACGACTTGTACAAATTGTCCTTCTCTGTGATATCAACATACCTCTAAGAGCAGACTTCTGGTAACAATACAGATCTGGTAGCAGCGGCTGTGGGAGGTTCCTTGTAGATGTTTATGGTCAGAAAATGGCATAGACTGACACAGGGTACTGGCAAAGAAAACAGAAAAGTGGTGATAAATATTACATTATAAATAAAGGATTTACAGTATTTAGTAAATAATTAAAGAAGGGGGAAGTTGGAAAAATGACAATTCCTTTACCAATGCCTCCCAAGTTACAAAAGAATGTGAGATGGGAATTTCAAAATTTCCTGTCATTATAGTTCACCACCTAATTTCTAAACTATTTTTGTTGTTGTTAGATGCCATCAAGTCAACTATGACACACAATGACCCAATAAATAGATCTGAACCTTGCCCTATTCTGTGCCACCCTCATCATTTCTGACATACTTGAGTCCATTTTTAGAGTCACAATAGCAATCCATCTAGTATCCTTTTTCACTGACTCTGCTTTTCAAGCATGATGTCTTTTTTCAAGGATTGATCCCTCCAAACAACTCTCTCAAGCTTATGACTCAGCAGCACTTAACAACAACAACAACGAGAGAGCTCAGTTGGCCTAGTGGACAGAAAGTGATGCTACCAACCCAAAGGCGGGTTATTTTAATCCACCACCCTCAGGCCTGATTTTAATTGTTTTTGGTTAAACATTCTTCTAGGTCATATAGCCATATAGCTCTGGTCTGTCCACTTGCTGTACAGAGGTAACTCGTGGTTGCTGTGAAGCTAAACACTGTGACACTGATTTACCAAATGTGTAATGGTTACTTATGGTGGACTGTGTTTGGTGGAGCTCCCCAATTAAAGCAAGCTTGGAAGTAAAAGTCACATCCACTTCTGAAATAGCTTGCCTCCAGAAATCCTATAAACCTGAAGGATGAAAGTTATACATGTGTTCAGATCTTTCGTTCATAGAGTCGCTATGAATTGCCTACAACTCAACAGCACTTAAGAACAACAACATATAAATCCATCTAGAATCCTCTTCCACTGACTCTCCTTTTCAAGCTTGATGTCTTATTTCAAGGAATGGTCCCTCAAAAAAACTCCCAAAGAAGTGAAGTGAATACTCACCATCCTTGTCTCCAAAAAGAACCCTGGTTGTACTTTCTCCAAGACATATTTGTTTGTTCTTTTGGCTGTACATGGGATATTCGATACTTCTTTTCAATAAAACAACTCAAAGGCATTGATTCTTTTGCCATTATCCAACTGTTAGATGAGTAAAAAATAATCAAATAGACCATGATTTGAAACAGGTACACCTTAGCCTATAAACTGATCAGTTCTCCTTAACAACTGAGAGATGTCCTTGACAGCGATTGATCTAAAGTCTTTTGATTTCTTGACTGCTGATGTTGATTATGGATCCAAGTAAAATAAAACTGTTGACTACAATGTACTTTTCATCTATTATTGGCCCAGTGGTGAGGATTTTTGTTTCCTTGATGTCAAGATATAATTTATATTGAAAAGAATTTCAAGTCTTCTTTGTTTTCAGCAAGTAAAGTTAGTCATTTGCCTTATGTTGGTTGTTGATGAGACTTCCTCAAATCCATAAAGTTCAGATTCTGGAATTATTTGACCAGCATGAAGGTTGAATGATGTTGTTGTTGTTGTTGATTGCCTTTGAGTCCAGTACGACTCATAGCAACCCTATAAAAAAAAAAAGCCTGAAGCCCCTCTACAACTATCAATATTTATCAAAGTTCATAGAGTTTCTGAGGCATGTTATTTAGGAAGTGGATGCCACTCCTGCTTCCAAACCTGTTATAGTATGTTATTGTTGTTATGTTCCATTGAGTCGCCCATGATGTATAGTGACCCTATGTACAGCAGCTCTGAACTGGTCCTGAAATGGTCTCACTAATTCTGACACACCAACCCCCATTACCCTAGTTACTGTATCAATCCATCTCATCCGGGGTCTTTTTCTCCTGCACTGTTCGTCCACCCGTCCTAGCATGATGTCCTCCAGGACTGATCTCTCCTGGCCAAAATAAATGAGGCAGAGCTTCAAAATCCTAGCCTTCAAGGAGAGACTTGGTTTCACCCTCTCCAAGACAGACCTATTTGTTTTCTTGGCAGCCCATGGTATGCTCATTACTCTAACAACCTCAATCTCTTCTCTATCTATTATGGTGCTGTCAATAGGGCCAGTGGTAAGAATCTTTGTCTTCTTGATGTTGAGCTTCAATCCATATTGAAAACAACAGTCCTTGACCTTTTTCACCAAGTGCTTCAGGTCCTCCTCAATTTCAGCAAGCAAGGTTGTGTCATCTGCATATGGTAGGTTGTTAATGAGTTTTCCTCCAATCCTAGTGCCACATTCCTCATAAGGCCCTACTTCCCAAATGATCTGCATACAGATTGGAACGGTATGGAGACAGGACACATCCCTGATGCACTCCTTTCCTGATTATAAACTATGTTGTGTTTCCTTGCTCTGTTCTGGGGACTGCTTCTTGGTCCAGGTATATATAGGTTTTGTATAAGCACAAACAAAATTCTGAGATTCCCATTTTCCTCAAGGATAGCCACAATCTATTGTGATCCATACAGTCAAATGCCTTTTCATGGTCAATGAAACACAGATAGACATTTTTCTGGTACTCTCTGCTTTCTAACAAGATTCATCTGACATTGGCAATAATGTACCTATTTGCCACAACCTCTTTTAAACTCAGCTTGTATTTCTGGTTGTTCACTATCAGTGTACTGTTCAAGTCTTTTCTGGATAATCTTCAGCAGGATTTGCTAGTGTTTGATATTAGTGATATTGTTCAATAATTTCCACACTCTCTCAGGTCACCTTTTTTTTAGAATGAGAATAAATACTGATCTTTTCCAGTCAGTTGGTCAAGTAGTTGTCCTCCAGATTTCTTGGCACAACTTGGTGAGCACATGTCAATGAAATACATCGATTGGTATTCCATCAATTGCTGGGGCTTTATTTTTTGCCAAGTCCTTCAGAACAGCCTGCACTTCCTCCTTCATCACCATTGTCTAATGCTCATATGTTGTTTCTTGAAATTCTTCTGTATCAGCCAATTCTTTTTGGTACAATGACTCTGTATATGCTTTCCATCTTCTTGTAATGCTTCCTGAATCATTCAATATTCTGCACGCTTAAGCATTGCAACTCTTGGATTGAAGTTATTCTTTAGTTCTTTCAGCTTAAGAAATGCTGAGTGAGTTTGACCCTTTGGATATTCCGACTCCAGCGCCTTGCACATTTCATTATAATATTTTGCCTTGTCTTCCCGAGTAGCCCTTTGGTATCTTCTATTCAGCTTCTTAATGTCTTGATTTCTTCCCTTTGCTTTGGCTTATCGGCTCTCTAGTGAAATATTCAGAGTCTCTTCTGACATCCATTTCGGTCTTTTTTTCTTCTTCCTTCTTAGTAATGACTTTGTTCATGAACGATATTCTTGATATCTCCCCACAGCTTATCTGGTCTTCATTCATTTTAGTGTTCAAGGCCTCAAACCTATTCCTGAGTTGGTTTTTAAGTTCATGGGAGATAGACTCAAGGTTCAATTTTCATTCCTGTCGATATGGTTTAACCTTTAGTTTTAATTTGAACTTGCATATGTACAGTTGATAGTCTGTTCCACAATCAACACCTGGCCTAGTTTTACTGCTGATATTGAACTTCTCCAATGCTTCCTTTCATGGATATAATGAAACTGATTCCTGTGCATCCTATCAGGTGAAATCCATGTGTATAGCCCGTGTTTATGTGTCTTATAAAATATATTTGCTGTGAATAAGTCATTGATTGTACAAAAATTCTATCATTCTATCCGCTGCATCATTTCTGTCACCAAGTTCATATTTTCCAACTACTGATTCTTCTTCTTGGTTCCCAACTTTTGCATCCAGCTACTCATTATTATTCAAGCATCTTCTTTACATGTTCACTTGATTTCTGACTGCAACAGTTTATAGAAATCATCCATTTCCTCCTCTTTGGCTCTGGTTGTAGGTGCATAAAGTAGAATGATATTGGTATTAACAGGTCTTCCTTGTATGCATATGGATATTATCCCATCACTCACAATATTGTATTTCAAGATAGATCTGGAAATGGGGTTTTAACTGTGAAATCCACCCCATTTTTTCTCACCTTTTCGTCTCCAGCATAATAGATTACACGATCAGAGGATTCAAAATGTCTCATGTCAATCTATCTCATTTCACTGATACCCAATATGTCAATATTTATGCATTTCACTTCTTTCTGTACACTGTCCAGTTTTCCTACATTCATGCTTCTCACATTCTATGTACCAATTGTTAATTTCTCCTTACAACTGTTTCTAAATTTGAGGACTCAACTTCAGTTGTCATATCTGTTAGTCTACTACTCTAAGTGTGCCCTGCTAGACAGGGTTTTCAAAGGCCATTTATATTTCAGAAGTGAATGGCCATTCCTGCTTCCTAGTCTGTCGTAATTTGGATATTCACTGTTAAAAGAATATCTGGCAGGCAAGAATTTTCACCTACCAGGTGAAAGACACTGTCATTACAGAAATAACCAATACATTCACTGCCTACCCACCCCACGCACGTGTAACTCGTCCCTGCTACCTCCTCATTCCTTGCACACCCAGCTGCCTGGTCAAACGCCCCCTTTACCAGCCACCTCTTGATATGATCAACAGTCACTTCTGTGATGCCTTACATTACACACTGCTACCTGTCTCTCACACTGTTGTCCATTTCTTGGTTAGTGGAATGTAAGTCCAAATCCCATGTACCAACTTCAGAGAAAGAATTTTGCTTGAGGCCATACTGAGGGAAGATCCTGGCTACAGAACTTCTAAGTTCTGTAACTGTTTATCTAGAAGTGACCTGTCTGGACCTTAGAAATATTGAATAGGTATGGAGAAAAGACACTACTCTGATGCACACCTTTCTTGATTTTTAAACCATTTAATGTTCTCTTGTTCTGTTCAGACAACAGCTTCTTAGTTTAAGCATAGGTTTTGCTTGAGCACAATTAAATGTTCTGGGAGTCCTGTTCTTCTTAATGTCAGCCATAATTTGTTATGATTCACACATACTTTGCATGGTCATTTAAACATAAATAAACATTTTCCTGGTATTCTATGCTTTAAACTAAGATTCATCTGCCCTCGTGAGTTATATCCCTGGTGCTATGACCTCTTCTAAAGCCCACTTGAGTTTATGACAGTTCTCTAACAGATCATGTACTGTTACAGCCAAATTTTTAATAATCATCGACAATATTTTACTTGCATGTGATAATGATATTGTTAGATAATTTGCATATTCCGTTGGATCATCTTTTTTGGGGAATGTAAATAATTTAGATATCTTCCCATCAGTTACCCAGGTAATTAATTGTCTTCCAAATTTCTTAGCATAAGCTGGTGAGCACATCCAGGACTGCATTTCTTTGTTGAAACATGTCAACTGGTATCCCATCAATTTCTGGGACCTTATTTTTTTGTCAATATCTATCGTGTAGCTTGAATTTATTCCTTCTTCATTGTTGGTTTCTGCTCCCATGCTACTTCCTGAAACTATTCTGTGCCAGCCAACTATTTTTGGTGCAGTGAAAGTGTGCTCCCTCCATCTTCTTTTTACTCCATCTTGTGTCTTTTCTCCATCATGCTTTGTAGATCATTTAAGATTTTGCCCACAGAATCTTTCAATATTGTACTTGAGGCTTGGAATTTTCAGTTCTTTCAGCTTTAGAAATGTCATCAAATGAGTTATGATTTATTTTCTAACTCCAACTCTTTCCACATTTCATTATAATATTTTATCTTCTCATGCTGCTTTTTGAAATCTACTGTTCAACTCTTTTAGTTCATCATTTAATTCCTTTGTCATGACTTCTTGACATCTTACTGAAGTTTTCAGAGTCTCTTCTGACATTTTGATCTTTTCTTTCTCCCCTATCTTTGCAATGAGTCTGACTAATGGTGAGTTCATGCATGTTGTTTTATGTGCTGTCGAGTTGCCTGCGACTCATAATAATCCTACTTACAAGA
Organism: Elephantulus edwardii; assembly: GCF_000299155.1. NCBI lineage: Eukaryota > Metazoa > Chordata > Mammalia > Macroscelidea > Macroscelididae > Elephantulus > Elephantulus edwardii. Next base: position 152,823 of record NW_006400270.1, read on the forward strand.
GCTCTGAATGTTGTTCTATCCAGAGCCAACATTATTCTCTGGCACAACTATCCCCATCACCCCAGTCACTGAGTCAATCCATCTCATTCAAGATCTTCCTCTCTAGCCTATCCTTTCATCATCCCAAACATAATGTCCCTCTCCAAGGACTGGTTCCTCTTTGCAACATACCCAAAGTATGTCAGACAGAGCTTCAAGTATAATACAATAAAATGTTTTCAGGTCATGCACCATCTTCATGATCATCAGTATATATGTGTCAATTTTCTGGCTTTTATGCCAATCCATCTTGCTGAGGTTTTCACTTGTCTTACTGACAAGTACATACTAAAATTAAGTATATGAGAATAAAGGATCTGTTGGGAAATGTTGGGGAAGAAGAGAGGGCCTCTGGCCAAGACATATCGCTAAGCTCCAGATAAGTGTAAGCCTCCCAACAGCCTTTAATAAGGGGTAGAGAAAGCTCCCCTATGTTTGGCTATACCGGCTTGCGAAAGCTCACCACCTGGGAAGACGGCTGCCACATCTTTTGAGTTGGGAGTGGTCCGCAGGGGGTTGAGGTTCTCCTAACCAATCCGCACGTCCCACGTCTATAAGCCCACCCTATCCTGTCTTCCTGTTTATATGATTGTATATAAGTGCACTGCAGTCCCCAATAAAATTGGGGAGTGGTGTGTCTCCGTCGTGCTTGCCCCCATCACAGTGTCGCTGTCGGTTGCGGCGGATGAACAGTGACGAGGATCTACATCTCAGCAGTTAAGTTTGTCGTTTCAGTGACAAGATATCCAGCCTCTGTTGCCCAATTTATAAATGTTCTAGATAAGTTTCTAGATACAAATATCTGCTGTCATAATCCACTGAGCTATTGACAAAACCACCTTTGGTGCAAACTGAAAGCCTCAATTTTTTTATTTATAATATTTTTTATTCTTAAGCTCAAGGAAATGAAGAACAAATTCAAACCTCGAGTTGTTATAATCAAGGATGCTTTCGGCAGAATGTTAAATAATCCAGGAAGTATTAAAAGAAGATGGAAGGAGTATACTGAGTCACTGTATCGAAAGGAATTGGAAGACACAGAAGAATTTCATGAAACAACATATGAGTATGAGCAAGAGCCTATGGTGATGAAAGGAGAATTTCAGGCTGCTTTGGAGGAAATGGCAAAAAATAAGGCTCCAGGAATAGATGGTATACCAACTGACATATTTCAGTTAACAGATGCTGCACTGGATGTGCTCACCAAGTTATGCCAAGAAATCTGGGGAACGACCCCTTGGCCAACTGACTGGAAGAGATCTATATTTGTTCCTATCCCAAAGAAAGGTGACCCAACAGAATGTGGAAACTACAGAACAATCTCACTGATTTCACATGCAAGCAAGATTTTACTGAAGATTATCCAAAAACGACTGGAACAGCACATTAACAGAGAACTACCAGAAGTCCAGGCTGGGTTTAGAAGGGGTCGTGGTACTAGAGATATTGTAGCTGATGTTAGATGGATCTTGGCTGAAAACAGGGAATACCAGAGGAATGTCTATCTGTGTTTCATTGACTATGCAAAGGCATTAGACTGTGTAGATCATAACAAACTATGTCTGACTCTGAGAAGAATGGGAATCCCAGAATACTTGATCCTTCTAATGCGAAACTTATACTTGGACCAGGAGGCAGTTGTCAGAACAGAGCAAGGGAACACTGCATGGTTCAAAATTGGGAAGGGTGTACCCCAGGGATGCATCATATCTCCATACCTTTTCAACCTATATGCAGAACAGATTATCCGGGAGGCTGGGCTCTATGAGGAGAAAGGTGGGGTCAAGATTGGGGGAAGATTTACCAACAATCTGCGTTATGCAGATGACACAACCCTGCTTGCTGAAACTGAAGAGGACCTGAAGCGCCTGCTGCAGAGTGTCAAGGATTGCAGCCTACAATATGGATTAAGGCTCAATGTCAAGAAGACAAAGATTCTCACCACTGGACCAATTGGCAGCATCAGAATGGATGGTGAAGAGATTGAGATTGTACACAGCTTTAGTTTGCTTGGCTCCATAGTCAACAGTCTTGGCACCAGCAGCCAGGAAATCAAAAGGCTCATTGCCATGGGAAAGTCTGCTGTTAGGGACCTCTCCAGAGTACTGAAGAGCAATGGTGTCTCTCTGGAGACTAAGGTGCGTCTGATACAGGCTTTGGTCTTCCCAATCACTTGTTATGCATCAGAGAGTTGGACAATGACCAAGGAGGATAGAAGGAGAATTGATGCCTTTGAGCTGTGGTGCTGGAGAAGAGTATTGAGAATACCATGGACTGCTAGGAAAACAAACAGATTTGTCCTGGAAAGGGTTAAACCAGGTGGCTCCTTGGAGGCAAGGATTCTGAGGCTCTGTCTAACATACTTTGGACATGTTGTGAGGAGAGACCTGTCCTTGGAGAGGGACATCATGCTTGGGAGGGTAGAGGGACAGCGCAGGAGAGGAAGGCCCTCTATGAGGTGGATTGATTCAGTGACTGGGATAATTGGTATGGGAGTGTCAGAGATGGTGCGATTGGCACAGGACAGAGCGGAGTTTAGGGCTGTTGTACATAGGGTCGCTATGAGTCCCAGGCGACTCGACGGCACATAACAACAACAACAACATATAATGTTTTTAAAAACATAAATGGCAACTATACATATAGACCTTATCTGATGAATTACACAGAAATCATATTTACTACATTAGTTGAAAAAAAAAAAGGTGGAGAAACTCAACATCACCTGGTTAAAAAAGGAGCCAAGGCTGACTGTGAATAGAACATAAATTACTCATATGCAAGTTCAAATTAAAACTGAGGAAAAATAAAACAAATCTACAAGAACAAAATACAAACATGAATTTATCCCACCCAAATTTAAAAACTGTTTCAATAATGAATTTTATGCTTTGAACAGAGTGCCTGCTCATCATAGATGTATGGTCCATTCTGAGTCATCTACCATAAAAATTAAGACTTCAATTTTCCCTTTGCCTTTTACTCCTAACTAAATTTAATAATTTTGACAGCCATGAATATTACTGCAAAGAATATTTTCAGATAATTTTGTCTTAAAAACAACTTTAACAAATACTTTAAACCTTCTCATCAGAAGAGTTCTTGCAAGCATATCTCATTATACACAGTCTTTGCACTCATAAGACACCTAATTGAATTATTTTGAAGGCAGAGAACTAAGAATTCCCCTCCACCTTCTAGAGCTTTGTGATAAAGTGGTTAATGGTTTACAACAACAATTCTAGTGTAAAGACTAAGGTGTACCTGATCCAGTCTATAGT
>NW_006400270.1:157877-159274 GCF_000299155.1 Elephantulus edwardii
GGATGGGTGTGTCAGAGGCGGTGCGGTTGGCGCAGGATAGAGCAGGGTTTAGGGCTGTTGTGCATAGGGTCGCTATGAGTCGGAAACGACTCGACGGCATATAACAACAACAACATGTCACATTCTTTAGGCATGTTGTAAGGAGGGGACAGTCTTTGGAGAAGGACATCTTGTTTGGAAGAGTTGGTTGGTATCACAGGAGAGGAAGATCTTGGATGTGATGGATTGACACAGTAACTGTGACAATGGGTTCAGTTATGTTAGAGATGATGCGGTTGGCTCAGGATAGGGCAAGGTTCATACATAAGGTCAATATGAGTTGTCATCAACACTGCAACACAACAACAACAACAGCTATTCCACAAGACAAAGATGTGTCAGTCCTTTCCATACAGATTGACAGCTTTGGAAATCCTATGGGTGGATATGAGTCAGGAGTCACTATAGCTTTCAATATGAATTACATATCACCATAAAGAAAGTAAATATCTTAAGATTGTAAAGTAGAATAAAAAACTTACAGGTAAAGTTATAAATATATTCCATTAAATAATTTAGGTATATGTATTTAAGGTTACTTCTGATTTATCTGAATGATTGTAGCTGTTTTATAGCTGGTATTAGTAAATAAGTAATTAAAATATTTAGTCAATATTTTCTTTTCTATTATGCAGATTTCACATATATATATATTTTGCTTCACTAACATTATGTTTCACACTATTATTCCCATACATTGTGTTTTATAAAATTATTCACCATTGGACTATGCCAAGGCCTTAACTTTAAAATTCTTTGCACCGTTCTTTGCATAAAATGTAAAATGGAAAGAAAATATCTTAAGGCTTGTGCTTCAGCACTTAATAGAAGCAGTAGGCTTAAGGTTATTCATGAAAAAGAACTATGATTTTGTGAATAAATGATGGAGATATTTAGTAAAAGAAAAGAAAAATCTTCACCATTAAACCGATTAACATCATAATAAACAGAGAAAAGACTGAAATAGTCAAGGATTTCCTTTTACTTGGATCTACAATTAATACTCATGAAAATGGCAGTCAAGAAATCAAACAATGAATTGCAATGGGTATATCTGCTATCAAAGACCTCTTTAAAATGCCAACACTTCTCTTCCAGTACACTCCCCTCTTTGAAAAGTAAAAGAAAAATTCTTTCATTGTTTTATAGTCCCTCACCCCAGGTCCACTCCACTATGCAACTTTCACTCTGGACACCCGTCATGACAAAAATACCTAATCACATATCCCTTTTAAACAATTTTCTCCCTCATCTGTTTCAATGCAGTATACATTATTTATCCCATCTTTCTCAGTCTTTCCCCAACCCCAATGTCAGGCCTGTTTTACAACAGTGGCACCATGCAGTATTTGTCCTTT
>NW_006400270.1:160089-170689 GCF_000299155.1 Elephantulus edwardii
ACCACAGCTTCTCTAGCCATTCGTTTGTTGATGGGCACTTAGGTTGTTTCCAACTCCTTGCTATTGTGAACAAAGCCACAGTAAACATGGGTGTGCATATGTCTGCTTGGATGATAGTTATGGTCTCATGGTCTCTTTGGGGTATATTCCCAGTAGTGGAATTGCTGAGTCTAATGATATATTTGCAACTTTTTGAGAAAGTGCCATACAGCCTTCCACAGTGGTTGCATCATTTTGCATTCCCACCAGCAGTGAATAAGGGTTCCAGTTTCTCCACAAACTTGCCAACATTTGTTGCTTGCTATTCCATTAAATTTTGCTGTTCTTACTGGAGTGAGATGATACCTCATAGTTGTTTTGATTTTCATCTATCTTAGAGCTAGCGATTTTGAAAATTTCTTCATGTGTTTGTCAGCCATCTAAATGTCTTCTTTGGTGAAGTGTCTGTTCATATTTTGTGCCCATTTTTCAGTTGGATTATTTACCTTTATCTTGTTATGGTGCTCAAGTATTTTATAAATTCTAGATATAAGTCCATTATCTGACAGGTAATTACCAAATACTTTTTCCCAGTCTGTGGCTTCCCTTTTTACCAGCAGAAGTTTTTGGATGTGCATAGAGATTTGATTCTTAGAAGGTCCCACTCAACTATTTTATCTTCTCCTGGTTGTAGATTTTTCAGGATAGAGTTTTTCCAAGCTGACTTCCAAAAGAACAAACAAGTACATCTTGGAAGAAGTGCACCCAGTGTCCTTTTTCGAAGCAAGTGTAAAGAGACTTTTTCCTCAGTTAATTTGAGCATGTTGTCAAAAGGGGATAAAGAAAAAGACAACATGCTTGGAAATGAAGGTCAGCCAAATAAGAGAAAGAACCTTGGCAGACACACTGATTGCAACAATGGACTTAAGCACATGAGAGAGAAGATGATGCAAGACCAAGCAGGGATCCATTCTGTAGTACATAGGGTTGATGTGAGGTAGTGCCAACTTGATGACACCTAATAACACCACAAATCAGAATTAATTTGAGGACATCAACAGTGGGCTCTTAGCTTTCTGTTTGACAGCAGTGAAACCAGAAGACTCTGGGAAATGTTGCCTGATCTTAATTATTCCTTTCAAGAAAGGTTGCAGAACAAACTGTTCTCTGGGGTTCCCCCCCCCACCATTTTGTACAAAGCCTCCCAATCCTGGACCACGGGTTACTGAAATTTTAACTAATGCATTGAGTTTCTCCCATAATTTTCAACAAAAGAACTAAGCTAGCAATCCAGGAAGAAGTGTAAGTACCTATGAATTCATTTTTGCCTAACAACCCACCCTTCAGAAATGAAACTTCACTCTCAAGCAGTCAACCTATAATATTTTTAGTTCAAACAGAAACCAACTGATGAGTGAAATATTTCTCCTTTTAATAAATAGGTCATTCTAAGACTTTTCAGGTATCTTTGAGTCTCCACTTTCATTTCAGGTCATTTTTATTCTTAGATCACTACTAATAAAAATGTTTTAAACTCTAACTTTACAACAATAGAGATACCTTCCAATACCTTAAACTACAATCTTGCCTTGACATTTACCTCCTATTTAAATTGCTGCAAAACCCCTTTGTTGGACCAAAGAATAGACTATCCCCAGAAATACTGTGTTTCTTTTGTTCTTTTCAAGTAGATTTCTATATTTCCTTCAACCTTCATGATTTAAGCATATTATCCAGTTTAAACGATTGGGATTTAAACTGCTATTTTAGTGGAAGAAGCTTGATTAAAACCCGTGTCCTCATCAAATTACTGGACAGTGGTTCTTCAGTTGTGTTTACATTAGTGTCAACCTTAATTTAAATTCTGCATAACTATATTTGCTTCCCTAAATGCATTCACCAGGAACACACCACAAATTACTTCGCATTATGAGCAGAGTCTCTTTGTCTATTGAAAAGTATTTTGAAATTAACACCATAAGTAACTAGCCGTAAGTGTCACTCAATCTCTTTAATGCCTCATTAATCAAACCTGTTGGCAGCTGGTGTGATGTCCAAGCTGCATCAGATAGAACATCAGTATCACTTGCTCTTGCATTTGGTCAGTCTTTAAAACTTGATTCCTTCTTTGATCATTTTCCTTTCTGTAACAGTCTTTTTCTCTCCAAGGCTTCTCCATTATGAAAAATCGTGTGCCATGTATCAATTGCATATATATACTTCACAGAAATCAGGACTAAAATGTAATTTCTTCTCTTGGGGAAATTTATTATTTCAAAAGGAAGTTTTTCATGGAACTAAAGTCCCACATTATTTCCTTGAGTTAAGATGATTCAAAATTATTTTCACACCATTCTTAAAATGCCAGGGTAGAAAAATTTCCCCAGTTAAGTTTCTTTTTGTGTCAAGAGCTAATAAGAGAAAAGTAACACATTCACAAAGCAAATACACTCTTCACCTTGGCCTCCCGTCTTATAAAGATAAAACAATTTAGTCTCAGTACCTAATTGGGGGGGAGGGGAGTGATGGTTCCCTTACTATTCTGCACAAATTTAAAATTTATATTTGCAAAACAAATTCTGAAAAAAATTATACTTGGTAATTTTATTACATTTCATATGTATAAATAATATCTTTTCCCTTTCATATAAAGAATTCAATAATATTACATATTTATATAATTACACACAATATCAGAGTAAAAAACAATGTATACTTTTTTAAAAAATCTATTTGGTCTCTTTATCACACCATCAAATATTTACAAATGTTTAAGTAGAATTTTCTCCCTCTTTTTCCATGGCTTTTCCCTGCACTCACATATATGCCCAGACATACAACACAAACTTTCATATACATATCCATTTAAGCAAACTGAATGTGTACTAGTATTCAAACTATTCAGAAACTCTGCTGGGCATTGGCTACTTGGCCCTTTTACAAGACATTTGATCCTACTGTCAGCAATCGAGTATAGGGTCTTCCTTGGGGAAGCCCCTTGGAGCACATTTCACATATGCTTTGAGGTGTCAGAGATAAACAGGTGCTGTCTTTCTAGGAGGTGGCAACTCTGTGAGGTGGTTTCTTCAAAGAGCTATTATCACAATGGGAGGCCCCTGGCTTTGTGTCTTTTCCTTCTGGCCACCCAGCAGGAAAAAAAAATTGGAAGATATATCCTCCGTCTATGCCCTGTCAGTAAAGAGAAAAGGGAGGAAAACCCCCAACAAACAAAAAAAAAATAGCATGGAAACTTTGTATTTCCTGCAGGTGTCTGTCTAGTCTGTGAATGTTTAATGGAATCATAGTAAACCATTAATTTTCTTTGGTGTTAAACTTCTTGCCTTTTTCACCTCATAAAACTATCTAGGCTAAATAAGTCCTATTACAATATAATTGCATGTTGTAGTTTGACTCTCCAAATCAACATCAGTGGCAAGGCCCACTGAGTTAGAGAGCCCCACTGTTCAAATTAGTGTTAGATTTTGATGTGAAAATCAACTTCATCAGAGCAGGATGGTGTGCTTGTTTTAATATTATTATCATATCTTCTTTCTCTCACAGTGTTTGAAATAAGCCCTAATTTTTAACCAGCAAATTTGAAAAAAATTTTATTGTAATTCAGATGACCTTCACTGATAGCCATTATTTGTAGTCATTATCAAAGTCCATTTTATAACTGATCTGTAGTTCATTCTGGCTTTTTCTATGATTCCAGCAACCTCTCTGTTAATGCACAATTTGGAACAATATAAAGAGAATGATTCGGGAGTTATTTTCAGAAATAGAAAATCATAATCGAGTAAAACTTTCAAGTTAACATTTCAAAAATTTTCCTCTTTTCATAAGCAACCGAAGACATTTGATCATGTAACCTAAAAATTCTTTCTCAAATTATCCTCCTTCCTTGCCCTGAATATATGTTTCTCCTTTCTCTTTTCCCCAAAAGGTGTAAAAAGAATTATGGCATGGTAAACAATACAAATCATTGAACCCTTCCATTTAATGTCCCTCAAAGATTATGTCTGATACTTTGATTTAAAAAAGAAAGAAAATCTTGGAATCAAACGTGAGCAAAGGCAGAATCCCCTTTCCCATCTCTGCTTACCTGTTGTAAAATAAAAACCTACCCATACCGTAAAGGCACCCTAATATTGAAGAAGTTAGTGTAACCTGACTTAGCTGCAGTACTGCAGCTGTGCTCTTATCCAGTCAAAGGAGAGAGAGAACAACAAAAGGTGACAGAGAAGCATGGTGGGCGCCTGGGAACACTCGCGCCCTTCTGCTGTGGCCGCCCTTCTGCTGAGCAAATAGTTCAAACTGTTCATTCTCATCTCCTATTCTCTCCTTGGTACATTGTTTGTGCCCTTGCATTTCATTCTGCAAGGAAGGTTGCGCTCTGGGCCTATAAGCAAACAGTCCAGAAAAGAGCTAGCCATCCTCTTCTCTTCCCTAGAGAACTAGCATTTTTATTTCAGCTCCAAGCTGTCAAAGACCTGGAGAGTTTATGTCAGTGTCCTGAATTAATTGCTTTAAGCTGGAGCAAGTTCTGCAGGCTGCCACATGTCCAGAAGATGTTTATTAATAATGCTTCTTCCTTCAGGATTGTCCCTTCCAGCCTTCTCTGGTGGCAGGGTTTTTCCTGAGGCCACACACTTACTTTTTGCCCCTGGATGCCGGGAGGATAGGGGATTGTCTCTTTCAGTAATCATGACTGAATTTTAAATTACCTGTGGCAAAAAATCCTCCCCAAAATCCACTAGTGTAATAGGAGGTATGTGAAGAACATCTTCATTCTGAATCACAAAGATTTCAAGAGTTATAGAAACCATGTACCATGATCTCGAAGAGAAGTGGGGGAAACAAAAAATGTAGCTGAAACCCTTCTTGGAAAGAGAATTAGCCAGTCTAATAAGCAAAAGGGCAAGATATATTGACTCCTTCTACACTCCATCATCTTTCCTCCCCCCAAAAAACTAGGTGTAGGCTAACAACATTATATATGTTGAAGTTTTCCTGCAGGTGTATACAAAGACTCTATTTAAGAGAAAGAAATAATAAACCAATTTATATACCAAAGTAAGACTAAGATGGTGAGTGCCATTGTGTAATTTTCCACTTGACTTTTCATTATCTACCTGAACAAAATCAATCTATATGTATGGGATCAGCATACAATTCCAGAGATAAAAGCTGAAAATAAACGCGCTTTGCATATCCTGAAGATAAAAGACACAGTACCTCCTACCGCCTATTCTCCTCTGGTAGATGTATTTCTAAAATAAATGCTTAGATGATGGGGAAAGTGAGCTACAGTTTCTCAAGTTTATAGCTGTTTCTCCAAATAGTGACTTCTTTACTGGAAATAATGATCCCACTAATTGATAGGTTAATAGGTGCCCTACAGAAGGATTCATAGTTTTGGCACTGGTTTACCAGACTGTGCATGGATCAACGTTTACCCTAATCAAACCCATTCCCTTCCAAGAAAATACCTCTATTAACATGGATTTGAGGCTTAGGACTTCAACGGCTTTGCACAGAGACAACGTACTGAAAAATTGTATTTTAAAATCTCATGCTGCCATGCTTGGCAATTATCATCTTGCCTTCACAAAGAAAGGAGAGAGCTCTAAACACTGTGAGGCTGGCCTTTTCAACTTCGAGCAAATTGATTTTCCATCCCATGTCTGCCCTTTTCTCTCTTCATACTTGCCTTGCCATGAGTGCTCACTGGCTCCTCTTCTTTCAGAATTTGTCACCATGGACATGCATTCGTATCCCTAAAAAGAGCAGATGGCACAGGAATTGTTGGATGTACACAGAGCTGTCTATTCCTCTGTTTGGACTCAGCTCCTGGCGGGGGGTGGGGAGGGTGGGGGGGGGTGCCTCTTTCTGTCTGCACATCATTCTTTTTTCTGAGATGCAGACCTCCCTTCCCCATCCTTTGAATCAGCAAGAGAAGACATGTCTGGTGGTGTAATGGACTTTTTTATTTTCCATTTCAATAACTTTGAATACCTTAACTTTTTCTGGTAATGAAACCAAAACCCACTGCTGTTAAGTGGATCCTGACTCATGGAAACCTTCTACTGGGTTTCTGAAGTTGCACATCTTTACAGGGAAAGACTGCTTCATCCATCTTCCACCAAACACCCAGTAGATTCAAACTACCAATCTTTCAGTTAGCAGTCCAACACTTAACACACTATGCTACCAAATTTCACTCTGCTAACAAAAAGGATTGCTTTACTAACTAACTTGGTCTTAAACCAGAGATTGAGGAGAGGAGAGGAGGGAGGAATGATAGGTATTTGTTCCTATTTATATTTTAGTGACTTAAAACCCAAACCTATCACCATTCAGTTAATTTTAACAACCCTATCCATAGGGCTTACCAAAGCTGTAACTCTTAACAAAATCAAACTTCCTCTTTCCTTAAGTGCATTCAAACCACCTAACCTTTGTTAGTAACTGAGTTCTTTAGCCAGTTGTGGTGGTTTCAAGGGAGATTAAAAGTCTACTCTCCAGGTGGCAGAGTTTAGTTGACAGAGCAAGAGTGTAAAGGAATTGGGAGAGATCCAGTGGAGATCTGAAAATGTGGAATAACGATGGGCATGGCTCAATATTGATTAATTTTATAAAACACAATATATAGGGTTGGAAGAAGTCTACTTTGGCAAACTGATCATAATTGCAGTTCAAATCACAGGATACATCAACATCTCTCTATGTGTTAATACCTTTGTGATGACCAACTCTAATGGTTGTTGATTTATTGGACCCAAACAGTTGTGGGGTTTTTTTTAACCTAAGAGGTTCATATTCATTCACAAAACCTCTCTGTCTTTCGGCTACCACTCCTTTATGACTGCTACTTCAGTTTATATTTTTGGAAGCTCAGTTTCAAAATAAGGGATTACATCCAGGAGAAATCAGCTTGCAAGGTGATGACTTTTGGGGAAAACTCTTGTGATGATCAGTGTGCAGCATGTGCTTCCTGTTGATTGGGGCTCTTAAGACAGCAATATTCCTCTTTCAACTCTTTTTTTGCTATTGTTGTTGTAAAAACTATAAATAAATAGCCTACAGAAAATATAAGAATGCAATCAAGAAGATGTATGCAGTCACCTGAATCGTGTTTGAAAAAAGAAATGCACCCTGGAAGCATATTTTGTATGCTCTTTGTTCTTTTTTAATTATATGGTGAGGAAGGAAGAAGTTCAAGCTGCTTTGAAAGAAGTGGGGAAAAATAAGGCTCCGGGAATTGATGGTACATCAATTGATGTATTTCAACAGATGCTGCTCTAGATGTGCTCACCAAGTTGTGTCAAGAAATCTGGAGGACAACCACTTGGCCAACTGACTGGAAGAGATCTATATTTGTTTCCATTCCAGAGAAAGGTGATCTAACAGAGTGTGGAAACTATAGAACAAAATCATTACTATCACATGCAAGCAAGATTCTGTTGATGATTATCCAAAAACGACTGGAACAGCACATCAACAGAGAACTGCCAGAAGTCCAGGCTGGGTTTAGAAGGAGTCATGGTACGAGGGATATTAAAGCTAATATTAGTTGGATCTTGGCTGAAAGCAGGGAGTACTAGAGGAATGTCTGTGTTTCATTGATTATGCAAAGGCGTTTGACTGTGTAAATCACAGCAAACTATGGCTAACTCTAAGAGAAATGGCAATCCCAGAACACTTCATTGTGCCAATGTGAAACCTATACTTGGATGAGGAGGCAGTTGTCAGAACAGAACAAGGAAACATTGCATGGTTCAAAATTGGGAAGGGTGTACACAAGGGATCCATCTTATGCCCATACCTTTACAATTTATATGCAGAACAGATTATCTGGGAGGTTGGACTGTATGAGGAGAAATGTGGCATCAGGATTGAAGGTAGATTCATCAACAATCTGCATTATGCAAATGACACAACCTTGTGTGTTGAAACTTAGGAGGACCTGAAGTGTTTGCTACAGAAGGCCAAAGAATGAAGCCTTCAATATGGATTGAGGCTCAATATCAAGAAAGCAAAGATTCTTACCACTGGGCCAATTTGCAGCATCATGATGGATGGTGAAGACACTGAGACTGTTAACAACTTTAGTTTGTTTGGCTCCACCATCAAGACTATGGACACCAGCAGCCAGGAAATCAAAAGATTTATTGTGATGGGAAAGTCTGCTGTTAGAGATCTCTTTAAAGTACGGCAGAGCAATGATGGCATTCTGGAGACTAAGGTGCGCCTGATAGAGTTCATGGTCTTTGCAATCACGTGCTATGTGTCAGAGAGCTGGAAAGTGACTAGAGATGATAGAAGGAGAATTGATGCCTTTGAACTGTGGTGCTGGAGAAGAGTATTGAATATACCATAGACTGCTAAGAAAACTAACAGATACATCCTGTTGTTGTTGTTTGTTGTTATGTGCTGTTGAGTCATTTGAGACTCATAGCGACCCTATGTACAACAGCCCTAATCCGTGCTCTATCCTGTGCCAATCTCATTGTCTCTGACAAACCCATCCCGAGTACCCCAGTCACTGAATCAATCCACCTCATAGAGGGTCTTCCCCTCCTGCGCTGTCCCTCCACTCTACCCAGCATGATGTCCTTCCCTAAAGACCTGTCTCTCCTTACAACATGTCCAAAGTATGTCAGATGAAGTCCCAGAATCCTTGTCTCCAAGGAACAGCCCGGTCCAATCCTCTTTACGATGAATCTGTTTGTTTTCTTGGCAGTCCATTGTACATTCAATACTCTTCTCCAGCACCACAGCTCAAAGGCGTCAATTCTCCTTCTATCCTCCCTAGTCATTGTCCAACTCTCTGATGCATAACAAGTGATTGCAAAAACCATGGCCTGTATCAGGCGGACCTTAGTCTCCAGAGAGACATTGTTGCTCTTCAGTATTTTGGAGAGGTCCCTAAACGCAGACTTTCCCATCACAATATGTTTTTTGATTTCCTGGCTACTGGTGCCAAGAGTGTTGACCATGGAGCCGAGCAAACTGAAGCTGTGAATAATCAGAGAGCGTTAAAACAGGCTGCTCCTTGGAGGCAAGAATTTTGAAGCTTTGTCTGACATACTTTGGACATGTTGCAAGGAGGAACAATCCGTGGAGAAAGAAGTCATGCTTGAGAAGGTGGAGGGACAGTGCAGGAGAGGCAGACCCTCTATGAGGTGGATTGATTCAGTGACTGGGGTAGTCAGGGTAGGTGTGTAGGAGACAGTGAGATTCGCACAGGATAGAGCAGAGTTTCGAACTGTTGTACACATAGGATCACTATGACCTGCAGGTGACTCGATGGCACATAACAACAACAGTTTATTTACAAAGTTCTTTTTTTTTTTAATTTACGAAGTTCTTATACATTGTTTTTCCATTGGATCTTTTCCCTTTCCTTTACCCACCCATCAAACTGTGTTACCCTATGATTAACCATCCTCACTTCCTGATCATCCTTACCACTCTGCTCCCACCCTTCCCCCTCCTTGGATCCTTATACTCATTCTACAATAATGATCTTACACTGTGTTTGTCCTTATGGGACTGAGTTAGTTCACTTAGCATAATGTTCTCCAGTCGCTCCAAAGTTAGGTAGTAATTTTAAAAAGCATTGCTCCTGTGAGCTGTATAGTATTCCATTGTGTGAATGGACCATCACTTCTAAATCCATTTGATTGTGGTTGGACATACGGGCTGTTTCCATGTTCTTACTATGGTTATTAGCGTTGCTGTTAACATTGGTGTATATGTTTCCGTTTGTATGTCAGCTGAAACAGAATTCACATCTCACACCCTACACAAAAATCAACTCAAGGTGAATCAGAGACCTAGGAATAATGCCTAAAATCATAAAGTTCATTAGAGAAAAACCTGGATCAAGATTAGAAGGCTTTGTCAATGGTATAAACAGATTGACAAATACAGCCAGAGATGCACGATCTGGAAAGGATAAAATTGATAAATGAGACCTTCTAAAGATTAAATCCCTGTGCACTTAAAAATATTTTTCCAACCTTGTGAAAAGAAATACTACTGACTTGGAAAAAACACTTGGCAGTGCCATTTCAAAGGTCTTATATCACAAGCTTAAAGAATCCTACAGGTCCTCCAAAGGGAAAAAACTGATAATACAATTACAAAATGAGCAAAAGACATGGAAAGACTTTTCACAGAGAATGATATTTGGATGACCAATAGACACAAGAAGAAATGCTTTAAATCACTGGCAATAAGAGATATGCAAATCAAAGACACCATGAAATACTATCTCGCTCCAGTAGCAGTGGTAAAGATTAATAGGATAGCAAATAATAAATGTTGGAGAGGATATTGTGAGATAGGAACTCTTATAAACTGTTGGTGGGATTATAAAATGTTACAGCCACTCTGGAAGGCAGTTTGGCATTTCCTCAGAAAGCTAAATATAGAAACCCCACTGCTTGGAATATACCCCAATAAAAGGAGAACTGAAGAGTCTCTGTTCTTACCATAAAACTAATGCCTCCTTGAGAAAAACTGGATGAAATATGTTTACGGCATTGAAGTCTATGGGGGAGAGAATAGTCTAAAAGTATTATATTTTAGGGCATTATTTTTATCGTAGGAG